>NC_135548.1:239697-353288 GCF_045843805.1 Urocitellus parryii
TATCATTAGAATTATCATTTTTTTTTTTTTTTTGCAATCGACCAACAACCTCAAGATGAGGTTTTTGCAGCAACTACTACCGCTCAGCCATCCCGGCTTCCCAGTCCTGGAGGGAAAGCCTGAGAAACCCCGTTTCCTCATCATTTACAGAAGCCGGGCGCGGTGGCAGCAGGCCTGTCCTCCCAGCGGCTTGGGAGGCTGAGGCAGGAGGATTGCAAGGTGGAGGCCAGCCTCAGCCATTTAGGAAGTTGCTAAGCAACTCAGGGAGACCCTGTCTCTAAATAAAATGCAAAATAGGCTGGGGATGGGGTTCAGGGGTGATGTGCCCCTGGGTTCAATCCCTGGCCCTAAAAAAAAAAAACAAGTAGTCATTTGGAGACATTTGTCAGGTGTCATTAAGCCCCAGGACCTTGGCTCTGTCCTCTGCACATAGGAGAGGTCAGCTGGGCCTGTGCATGTCCGTCTGGATTTGAAACTGGAGCGGATTTGATTGGGTGTGCCCACGTGGAAATCCGAGATGGTCTTGGGTTAAAATGTGCCATTTAGTCACGGTATGGGTCAGCGATCCGACGCTGTGACAAAAATCCCTGAGACCATGTACAAGGAGGGAAGGTTTATTGATGCTGGTTCATGGTTTCAGCCAAAATCCCTCGGCCCTCTGGGTTGGGCTTATACTGAGGGACAAAGGGAGGTGGACACAGGACTCAATTCACGGTGCTCAGGAAGTAAAAACAGAGAGAGAGAAGAAGAGTCTGGGGTCCCAGAATTCTCTTCAAAGCCACGCCCCCAAAGACCTAACTTCCTCTCACTAGGCTCCGCCTCCTAAAGGGTCCCCCACCTCCCAACACCACCACGTTGGGGAACCAGCCTCAGAGAGGGCCCTGCTCAACAAAGACAAAATATGGACCCCAAAGTGACCCACGTCCTGCAGCCACGCCCTCCGATCTGCAATGACTACCCAGTTAATCCATTCAAGTGGATTAATCCATGCAAGTGGATTCTAGTGCTGAAGCCCAAGGACAGCAAGAAAGGCAACGGGGGGGGGGGGTGTCATCAGGACATGAATCCATTTCAGGGCAAATCCACCGGCCCGATCTGAGGTGTAGCCTGGGCTCCGTTGGATTCCTGATGGAAAATAACTTGCCGGTCCCCTGCCTTAGAGACAGCCGGAGACTGGTCAGCAAAGGGCCATGAGGATGGCCACGGGGCTGGTGCTAAAAAGGGAAAAATCCCATCTCAGCATAAATGATTCGGGAGGATGAGGTGGAGGGTGGTTAGGGTTGCAGACTGTGCAATTCAGAGAAATAGGGCAGCAAGGACCTCCCGGGTCCCAGGAAGGTCTCCAATCATTCTCCTGGTGGGGACAAAAAGCCCCCAGGACACAGGACACATGCTGGGGGGCGTGGCAGGGGGGACAGGCCCTCCAGCTGCTGGGGTCATTTCCATATCATCTCAAGCCACTGGCTCTAAATCACAGGGTTGGCTGGGGGCGACGGGGGACGGTTCCTGGATCCTTTAAAAAGCAGAAAGTGAATCATAAAAGGCAGGTTGGTGCCGGGGAGAGGGACGGGCTCTGCAATTATGTGGATTTGTCACGGTGGGAAGGTTTGCAAATGCCACATCGCGGTGCTGTCTTGGAGACAAGGACCCAAGGGGACAATTAATTCCAGGAGACAGTCCCCCGGGGGGGGGGTCTGGGAGGAGCAGGATCAGATCACAAGGGGGAAGGGAGAGGAGGAGGAGGAGGCGCAGGTCCCCAGGAGCAGGGCCAGTGAAGCCCCAGGAGGAGGCGGGACCGACGGGAGGCCCCGCCCCCAGGCTCAGACCCAAGGCCCGCCCACTCTGCCCAGCTGTCAATCAACCGCCTGCAGCAGACGCAGCCTCAGGATCAGGTTTGGAATCCCAGGGAGCCCCGTTCAGGGCCTTGGAAAAAGTCACTTTGAAGCCCTGAGGGGGGACAGACGGGTGCAGATGGTGGACACGAGGTCCAGGGGACAAGTCTATCAATGGCCCCCGGTGCTGTCCCCACAGCTTCCTTCCCAGAAGCCCTGGACCTGCAGCCCTGCCTGGCCTCCGGGCACAGCCTCCACCACCGTCCTCACACACCACCTGTGACCTGCAGGGGACATGCAGGCGGGAAGTCATGTCCCTGAGAGGGGCCAGGGGACCCTGAAGGGGGGACTTCTGTGACCCTGACGCAGACCAGGTCCGGGGACCCAGGGGGACAAGGATCCTTCCTCCAACTAGATAGGTTCTGTCTCCAGGTTGCTTAGGGCCTCGCTAAATCGCTGAGGCTGGCCTCCAACTTGGGATCCTCCTGCCTCAGCCTCCGGAGCCGCTGGGACGCCAGGTGTGGCCACGGCACCTGCTGCGTGTGCGTGCGTCCCAGACCTCCCCCTGGCGGGGAGGAGGAGAAGGAGCACAATGTCCCTCCGCCCGGCACAGCCACGCCCCCCACCCACGCTGCCTGCATCCGAGCACAGGAACCAGCCCAGAGAGGCCCATGACGCAGCCCGGCGCAGCCCAGCAAGGCCCTGCTCGGTGCAGCCACTGACCAGGCGGAACCCACCTGCCCTGAAGGTCATCCAGGTTGAGCTCCCCAACGTAATGGGTGGCCGAGGACACGGTGACCACCCTGGCACAGCAGCCCGGGGAGCCCGAGTCTTTCAGTGTGTCCAGCAGGAGGTTGGTCAGCAGGAAGTGGCCCAGGTAGTTGACCCCCAAGTGCTCCTCGAACCCGTCCTTGGTCTGCCGCTGGGGGACCATCATCACGCCGGCTGGGGGGACAAGGATTCCGGGGGACAGTCAGATGGACCGAGTGGCCCTTGGATGCCGGGGACTAGCCACGAAGTCTGTGCCTTCGTGTGTGGGTTGGGAACAAGGGACACTTTTTGCTTTGGGGGATTTGGGGATGGAACCCAGGGGTGCTGACCCTCTGGGCCACGTCCCCAGCCCTTTTTATTTTTATTTAGAGACAGCGTCTCGCAGAGTTGCTTAGTTGCTGAGGCCGGCCTCCAAATTGCTATCCTCCTGCCTCAGCCTCCCGAGTGGCCTTTGCTGAACAGACGATAAATACAGAGCCGGTTCTCGGTGAGGTGCACGATGCATGATTCTGGCATTTGATAAATGACCAAGCGAACTGACCCGTCCGCATCCAGCAGAGCCGGGAAGAGAAAACAGGGGTCGATTTTTAAAATGCCACCCAAAGGAGACCCCAGCTCCCGTGTGATCTGTTTAGTGTTTGCCAACGTTCGATTGTTTCCTGGAGGCATTGAAAAGACTCAAAGTAGAAAAAAAAATCTGGGTTCTGGGAGGTCTTAGAAGTTGACTTCCAAGTGCTGGAGGCTGAGGCAGGAGGATGGCAAGTTGGAGGCCAGCCTCAGCAACTTAGCAAGGTCCTAAGCAACAGATGGAGGTCCCCAGGCCTCACTGTGGGGCCAGGTCTGCAGAACCCAAGAGAGAGCCACCCGTGGGCATCTGGGGACCTCACAGGGCTGGCCCCACAGCAGCATCGTTAGGATGTCATGAGATTTGGGATCCAACTCCTAGTGGGTCCCCAGCCACCACAGCCCAAGGGGACGCGTCTAAACATCCAGCACACCTGGCGCTGGGGCTGCAAAGGACATTGGGGACCACAGAGCCCTGGCGTCCAACAGGCAGCCAGCCTCGGGGAAACCCTCCTGCTCCCACTGGGAGGTGCCGGCCATCACGTCAGCATCCGCCGTGTCCACCTGGACGCGACTTACCGTTGTTCACCAGGACGTGCAGCGGGACGTTCCTCATCTTGAACTTGTGCACGAACTGCCGGATGGACATCATGGAGCCCAGGTCACAGTAGAAAAACTCGACTGGAGGGGAACAGAGACACGGGGTTACCGCCCGCCTGCGCACCAGGCTCATTTCCAGACAGGTGGGGGCCTCTCTCCCGTTGGGAATCAGCCCTGGGTCAGGAAAAGTCAGGAACAGTGAGACAGCCATGTCCCAAGGTGACCCCCAGCGAGGGACACCCTCTTCCTGAGCGTGGGAGAGAGAGGTGGGTTTGCCTGTGATTGACGGGTTGTGGACTGCACCATTTTCTGCCCAGGACGTGAGCATGCGAGGATTTGGGTACCCCCAGGAGGATGGGGGACCAATCGGCGGGGACAGATGCCAAGGGACGATTTAGGTCTCTAAATTGGGAGACGAAAGAAGAGGAGACTGGGTTCTGAGTGGACCCCAAGAGAAGAGTCTCAGGCCTGGGGAGGGGGGAGGCAGGGAATGGCCTCCTATTTGGGAGAAGTTTAAGGGAAAACCGAAAATTAACGCTGATGTCTCCGGGAGGGTCACATCACATGCAAGAGATTCTCCACACTCAGCGTAGAGAGCTCTGCACCCGTCGGTCCCGTCTGGGAAGACACGGAACCCGCTAAGGCATCTCCCAGGGCATTTCTTATTGCAAAAAGGACATCACACGCAGATTCGCTGATGCACGTTACTTTCGACCAACTTTTGCCTTCAAGACAAGCAACAGGGTCGGGGACAGGTCCCCGGGAAGCATGCTCTAGGGACAGGAGCCATTTTCGAGAGACCCGTGGAGACGCAGGACACAGGGCACGCGCGCCACTTTGCAGGTCTCTAGAGCTGGGGATAGAAGGATCCGTGGACCCACGCGTGCGGCCTCCAGAGGGCAAAGTGACTGGATTTTCAACCTGTGGCAACAGTGTTTCCCCGGGGCCGAGTTTTATACCCAGCCAGAGTGGCCGGAGCCACCTTCCAGGTGGAGAAAACTCACGTCCAGCTCTGCAGCCGGGAGTGACAGGGTGACCTGTGTGTCAGGGTGCCCAGGAAGGGACAGGGGTAAGGGAGGGCTGGAGGGGGTTTTGCATCATATATTAATGAGGCTAAAAATGCAAATGTACAAATCGGAAAGAGGACCCCCAAGAAGAACGTTCTATAATGACACTTTCCCGGTGGTTATTGCCGCTAGGCTAAATACGTTTTTTAAAAAAAAAAAAAAAAAAAAAAAAAAAACCTGTGAAAATCTCCAGGAAAGAATATTTTTTTTTTTCCTGAGAAAATACTGATTAGCCCAAAAATCTAATCAAAGAAACGGGTTCTAATCAGACCCACAGGCATACGAGAATTAGCAAAAAAATTAATAAGAAAGACTGGCATTCAGGAGAGGGAGCGGGGTGCCCACCGCGTCTAGCAAATTCCTTCAGGTTTTGCGTTAGAACGGAGAATCCCGCTCACGGGTTCAAACCCGGACACAAAGACCTTGAGCTGATTGATGGCTTTTGCCAAGTCTGCATGCATTTTTCAAAAAAATCTACTTAATATATGAAAAAAAAAATTAGGGAAATAAAAAAGAGTTGGCATCGTCGTGATGGAAAACCAGTACAAAAATCAGGGTCGTAAGAAAGGAGGGGCAGCCGGGTGCGGTGGTGCCTGCCTGTCATCCCAGCAGCTCTGGAGGCTGAGGCAGGAGGATCGCAAGTTGGAGGCCAGCCTCTGCAACTTAGCAAGGCCCTAAGCAACTCAATGAGACCCTGTGTCCCAATAAAAAATAAAAAGGGCTGAGGATGTGGCTCGGTGGTTAAGCACCCCTGGGTTCAATCCCCAATACCCCCCAAAACAGAAAAAGAAATCCAAGGCAGCGGTAAGGGCCGAGCGCCCGGTTCCCTAACAGACTCCCCGGGCGGAGGAATAACACCGAGGTCACTCTGAGTATCTGAAAAGTAGGATGCGAGCAGCCAAGGGCTAAGAGCCCACAGAGGAGTCCACTGCAAGAGTCCGAGCAAGAGTGGAGGCTGAAATAGAGGCCAGAGCTGTTTAAGAGAGCCCTGAGGCCAGATCCATGTCTCTGGACGTGGCCTAGGGGTCCGTCTGTCGGATGGAGAGGACCTGGTGGCTTGTGCCCAACCTGCGTACTTCACAAGTCTAGGTGGTAAGGATGTCAATCACCATCTCAAGAAATACAGGGACAGCTGAGGACCGGACAGGAATCCTGACCGGGAGGTGCTCGAAAGGACGTCCAGGTCCAGTGGATGAACAGCTGGACTCTGGGTCCACAGCACACAAGAGCGTCCAGGAGGAAGGACATCAACGTGAACCCCAAGCACCGTCCAGAAACTCTCGGGGGAAGACAAGTCTTTGCGGGGGGAGAAGAACTTCATCCAGAGAAAGGGCAGTGGTCACGCAGCTCGAACAGAACCCGCCGTCAGTGAGGGGCGGATGGGGCACGTCAGAGCCAGGGTGAGGCCCAGGGAACCCGCCACCTGTTTAAACACAGAGGACGACGCCAGGAGAATGTTCTCTTGCTCGATTGGGACGACATTCTGGAACATTCTCCGTGTCTTTTCATGGTCTTTTCTTTTCCATTCAAAGAGTGTTATTCAATGCATATGGCGGCTCTATCCAGTACTACTTCATGCATACAAAAATTCAGTACCAGTTAATGCATATGGCGGCTCCATCGCACGTCCAAAGACTGAGTACCATTCAATGCATATGGCGGCTCCATCCAGGTCCATTCAATGCATATGGCGGCTCCATCCCAGGTCCATTCAAAGACTCAGTACTACATAATGCATATGGCGGCTCCATCCCAGGTCCATTCAAAGACTCAGTACTACTTAATGCATATGGCGGCTCCATCCCAGATCCACTCAAAGTCTCAGTACTACTTAATGCATATGGCGGCTCCATCCCAGATCCAAAGACTCAGTACTACATAATGCATATGGCGGCTCCATCCCAGATCCACTCAAAGTCTCAGTACTACTTAATGCATATGGCGGCTCCATCCCAGATCCATTTAAAGACTCAGTATCATTCAATGCATATGGCGGCTCCATCCAGGTTCATTCAAAGACTCAGTACTACATAATGCATATGGCGGCTCCATCCAGGTTCATTCAAAGACTCAGTACTACGAAATGCATATGGCGGCTCCATCCCAGGTCCATTCAAAGACTCAGTACTATGTAATGCATATGGTGGCTCCATCCCAGATCCACTCAAAGACTCGGTACTACTTAATGCATATGGCATCTCCATCAGGTCCTTTCAAACTCAGTACTACTTAATGCATATGGTGGCTCCATCCCAGGCCCATTCAAAGACTCAGTACTACTTAATGCATATGGCAGCTCCATCCCAGGCCCATTCAAAGACTCAGTACTACTTAATGCATATATATGGTGGCTCCATCCCAGGTCCATTCAAAGACTCAGTACCATTCAATGCATATGGTGGCTCCATCCTAGGCCCATTCAAAGACTCAGTACTACTTACATATGGCGGCTCCATCCCAGGTCCATTCAAAGACTCAGTACTACTTAATGCATATGGCGGCACCATCCAGGCCCATTCAAAGACTCAGTACTACGTAATGCATCTGGTGGCTCCATCCCAGATCCATTCAAAGACTCGGTACTACGTAATGCATATGGCGGCTCTCTCCCAGGTCCATTCAAAGACTCAGTACTACGTAATGCATATGGCGGCTCCCTCCCAGGTCCATTCAAAGACTGAGTACCAGCTGGGCGCGGTGGTGCTGCCTGTCATCCCAGCTACTCGGGAATTTCCCTTTGGATCCCTGTCTACTTCCTCTCCTTATGTAAACTTCCGGAATAGGTCCAGACGGACGCCATCTCCTGATGACGCTGGACTTTTCCAATATGGAGAGGATAACGAAACACCCTAAATCTCCCAGGATCTTAAATATTCTCACGGCACCCTGGGAACTGGAGAACTCACCGCCTCCCTGGGACCATCTGCTCTTCCCCGTGGCCTCTTTGTCAGTCTTTGGAGGCTGTCACCAAACTCCGCAGCCTGGGTCCTGCCCCTATTTATGGCAAAGTCTGTTCTGGGAGGGGCCGTCCGTCCGTGAACTTGTCACAACGTGAATGGATTCATCCATTTCTGGACGCAGAGCCCTGGTGACCACATGCCACTTGGAGGTGTCACCTGGCTAGGAACGGAACCCAGAGGGGACTTCACCACAGAGCCCCCGTCCCCAGCCCTTTTTATATCTTATTTTGACGCAGGATCTCACTAGGTTGGTAAGTGGTCGAGGCTGGCCTCCCACTTGCCATCCTCCTGCCTCAGCCTCCCGAGGGGCCGGCATGACAGGTGGGCACCTCCCTGGGTCTGGTTCGCCCATCCCTCCACCCACACCTACGCTCCAGTGTCCAGTGACGGCTGGTTCTCAGCGCCTGGACACCAGGGTAAGGGGCGGGTGCTGTCCACAGCTGGACCCCAGCACCTGTGAGTGGGACCTGGTGTGGACACAGGGTCTCTGCAGAGGTCACTAGTGGAGGGTCCTGAGATGGGCTCCTCCTGGGTCAGGGGGCCCTCATGCCATGGCCATGTCCTCCCCAGGGACAGAGGAGGGGACACAGATCTCAAAGGTGACTTCACAGAGGCACAGGTTTAACTCAGGACGCCAGCTGCATCGTCCCGGATCCGCGTCCTTGCACAGAGTTCAAAAGAGCTGGCTGAGAGACGGTGGCACGTTCCTTCCCCACCGCGATGGTGAAGCGCGAGAGGTGACAGACGCGCAAAGTGTCCCCATCGGGTCGGGATGTGACGCGTGACTCTCCCAACCAAACACCCGAGTTCTTCTCAGTAAACATGAAGGACGAAGTGACGCGGAGAACAACAAGAACAAAACAACAAAAATCTGAAGACGAGGCTAAGGAAGTGAGGGGTCAGCTCCGCGGGAGAGCAGTGACCCTCCTGTGGGTCTGCGTGGGTCCCCGAGAACCGTCATGGTCACCCCTGGGACACCGACCCCCAAGGACGAGAGGATCCCGGCAGCTCAGGGGTGGGAGGGTTTCATCCCGGGTCTGGGGGATACTTGTGCTTCGGGGTCCATGGAAAAGATGGACTCATGGTGGACAGTGGGTGGGCGGCCACTCCCCACCTCAAACCAGGTCCTGGGCCGAGGTCTGGGGATTCACGTGGAATGGAGTTTGGGGAGAACCAGCATCAGATCTGCGACGACTGGACACAGCTCCCTCCTCACCAGGTCCTGGGTCCAGAGGTGGACAGGACCCGCCTCCTACCATGGTGTCCAGCTCCCTCCAGGGCTCCAGGGGGCTCCTCCTGCCTCTCCAGCTCCTGGGCTCCAGGTGGCCCTGGGCGGGTGGCCCCTCACTGCAGTCTCTGCCTCCGTCTCCACGGGGTCCTCCTCTGGGTCTGTGTCCCCTCCTCTGTCCCTGGGGAGGACACGGCCATGGCACGAGGGGCCCCTGACCCAGGAGGAGCCCATCCTCCACGTGAGATTCCCACCCGAGGTCCCACCATGGTCAAGCAGGTCCAGCACGGATTCCTTAGACCGTCACCATCCTCCAACGTGACGGCGTGGTGACCAGAGGTGGCTCAGGGCCCGCATCCAAGATGAGAAAGCTCAGACTCTAAGCAGGAGCTTAATGACCCGTTGGGTCAGAGCCTTGCCCGGTCACCTCACTGTGTCGTCAAAGCACAACCCACAACGGCATCTCGGAGTCCCCTTTACCGGGGGCCGTCGTCACCCTGGACCTTCACCGGAGGTCCCAGGGCTGCTTCTATTTGTAGCTCCTGGGCGGGAGGTCACCGTGGCGGGCGCTGACCGGCGAGCCCATCTGGCTGGCTCCTCTCTGCCTTTGGGTACAGGGTGGCCTTCCTTCCATGTCCCCGAGCACAAAAATAGCTCCCAGGTCCACTCAGCAGCTGAGAAGCACAGGAGCCGTTCACGTCCTTCCCTGGGAACTCATGGATGCCCTGGCTGGACCCAGAAGGGACTCTGCCTTCCAGCAGGCCCTGGGGCTCCATGGGTCAGATCAGCCCCTCCCCGTGTCCATCCTGATGGCCGCCCGGCAGATGGAGGGCTTCCCACTGGGACCATCCCACGAGCCCACGTCTTTCCATAGACACACACCTTTACCCATTCTGTCCCTCTGGGGGACAGTGACCCATGCCCACGGACCCTGCTTCCCTGGAACATCTTTCTGCAAAACCCTCACTTCCTGACATCGCTGACCCTTAGGACGTTGGGTCAGAGGGAGGTGACTGGGAAGAGTGGATCCTCCTGGGATGGGACCGTCCTTTGCCTTCTGCAGAGTGGACAGTTGTCCAGTCCCTCTGCGTAAGGGACAGAAGGAGCCATCGAGGATCCATCGCATGTCCTCCGGGTCCTCGGTGGGCGCCCACCATCTTGTGGGCAAACGGGTGACTTTTCCACCACCCGGTTGTCCCGCCTAAGCCGCCCGCTGTCTGGCAACTGCTGTCAAAGCGTCTCCCTGAAATCGCACAAGTCCCTCCGTCCTCTTCTGGTGACCTCCTCCAGCTGCTGGTCACCCTCAGCCTAAGTCATCCTGAAGGACGTCCACCCCCAAGTCTAACCCCCTTGTCACTCCTTCCCGGGGGCAGACAGAGTCACACAGCGTTGGCTCAGTACCAACGTCTCTGTTGCACATCACGGGTTCCAGGGCAGCTCCTGACCCCAGGTGGACCGTGAGCTGCCCATGGGGTCCTCTGTCCTCGTGGACCGTTGCTCTGGTCAATGGGTGACCCCTCCTGCTTCCCCAGCTTCTCCAAGGGAGCGAGTGTCCCCACCAGTCCCCGCAGCTGAAGGATCTCGGAGTCGCACCTGCTGGACATGCCCCTGCTCTGGTGCAGGTCAGCTTTGGGCACAGGCTGTGTAGACGGTGGCTGGATCATGCAGGTGATGGGGGGGTGGGAAGGGATTATTCGGGTCCCTGTGAGACCCCTGCCGTGAGCAGAGGCACCAAGGGGTGCTCAGCGGAGCAAAACGGCATCCAGTGTCCTGCTCTGGACATTCGTGAACTTCGAGCTAAAAAAAACCATTTTCTCTACCCGTGAAGGGGTCTCGGGTATCTCATTATAGCAACGGGAGGTGGACAGAGGGACCCACCAATGCCAAGCCCAATATCAGGCGTGGAACCCAATCCAGGTCCACCCAGAAAAGACGGAGGGAAGGTCATCAGAAGGCTGGGGAATGGGCCTCCTGGGGGGCTTGGCTCTCAGGTCCTGGAAGTGGACACGGAGCTGGGGGAGGAGCTGACCTGCACGCAAGGGCAATGTCGCCCACCATCTGGTTCCACGTGGGGTCAGTCCCTTGAGTCGTGACGCCCGCTGGGGATGGGCGGGTCTGTCTATTCATTTCCGTTCCCTGAAAAAAGTGGAGGCAGCCTCAGGAAAATGGCAGGCGGAGGACCTCCTTAATTTTTTAAAAAAAGGAGCCGGCAGATGTTGTGTGGGGAGAGGCACAGCCCAGATGGGAATCCAGCGCGAGAAAGGGGCCAGATGTCAGCCGCGGTATTATTTCCTCCCCCCTCGCGAGGAGAGAAAAGCAAGAGCCCTCGCAGGTACATTCTCACGCAGCGAGGTGTTAGGAGAGGGGAGCCGACGGGAAAGGTGTCATCTGCAGGGACGTCTCAGAGCGGGGAAGAGAACAGGGCGCTGTCACCAGGCTCTCAAACACTTCCAGCTGCACCCAGAAAAATCAAGATATTTGGGTATCTCTCCCAAGGACACGAAATCCAACGACGAAGACGCATCTGTAGTCCCCAGTCCACGGCTGCGGTATTGCAAATGGCCAGGGTATGGACGGACGGTCAGCCAGTGTCCATCACTGGATGAGTGGATAAAGACAAGGGGGTGAGAATACCCAGGGGAAGACGATTGAAGTTTATCTGGGGCTCGTGGATTCAGAGGTCCAGTCCCTGGTGGCCGACTCCATGGCTCTGGCCCAAGGGGAGCAGAACAAGATGGCGGCAGGGCCTGGAGGAGGAGGAGAGCAGCTCAGGACAGGGCACCAGGGAGCAGAGAGAGCTCTGCTCACCAGGGACAGGACAGAGACCCCCAAGGCACAGCCCAGGGACCCCCTCCTCCAGCCCCACTCCACCTGCTGCAGTCACCACCCAGTGAGTCCATCCAAGTGGATTAATCCACTATTAGGTTACACCAGGGAGCAGAGAGAGCTCTGCTCACCAGGGACAGGACAGAGACCCCAAAGGCACAGCCCAGGGACCCCCTCCTCCAGCCAGACCCCACCTGCTGCAGTCACCACCCAGTGAGTCCATTCAAGTGGATTAATCCACTATGAGTCTACACCTGTCACAACCCAATCATTTCACCTCTGAATGTTCCTGTACCGTCTCACACATGAGCATTTAGAGGAGGAGGAGAAATTGATCTGGGGCTCCTGGTGTCCAAGGCTCAGTCCCTGGTGGCCGACTCCCTGGCTCTGGCCCAAGGCGAGGCAGAACAAAATGGCGGCAGGGCCTGGAGGAGGAGAGCAGCTCAGGACAGGGCACCAGGGAGCAGAGAGAGCTCTGCTCACCAGGGACAGGACCGAGACCCCCAAGGCACAGCCCAGGGACCCCCTCCTCCAGCCACACCCCACCTACTGCCGTCACCACCCAGTGAGTCCATCCAAGTGGATTAATCCACTATGAGGTTGCACCAGGAAGCAGAGAGAGCTCTGCTCACCAGGGACAGGACAGAGACCTCAAAGGTACAGCCCAGGGACCCCTCCTCCAGCCACTCCCACCTGCCTACAGTGACCACCCAGTGAGTCCATCCAAGTGGATTAATCCACTATGAGTCTACACCCAGTGAGTCCATCCAAGTGGATTAATCCACTATGAGTCTACACCTCTCCTAACCCACTCATTTCACCTGTGAGCTTTCTTGCATGCTCTCACATGTGAACTCTGAGGGGACACCTCGTCTCTACACCCTAACATGGATGATCTGAAACAATCAAACTCACAGAAGCAGAACCATAGTCGTCAGAGACCAGGAGGAGAGAGGCCAGGTGATAAATAGGTGCTCAGTTAAGCAAGATGGAGAATTTTAAAGACCCTCCGCACACCACTCCTAGGTTACCCGTGTGGTGAGCCTGATTTTTTTTTTCCTGTTGAGTGTTGCTAACAAGATAAAATAGAGTCTAACAGAACAGGAGAAATCAGAGGAGGTTCCGTGAGCACTCAAGCACACCACGCGACTCGAGCCAAGGCTGGTCACCCTTCCTGATCTGCTTTGACGAGGACACAGGGACGCTCGCTCTGCGGTATCCGTTCCTGGAAATATCTTCCCGCTCCTAGCAGGTGCCTTGACAGCTAGCGAGGCTGAGCCTGTGGCTGCCCCTGTCGACGGAGGGAGCAGCAGACACCACAAAACTTGTAGCGGGGGAAAAAACACCACTCGCATCCTTTGAGTAACGGGATCCAAGATGGCAGCCACCCCATGCTTGGATCATTTGGGCACACAGCCTTACAGTGGAATGTGGCCCCAAATACCTCGAAATACTTCCACTTGTTAACATTTTTAACCAGAATTAGGAGGAACGGTGTTGATAATTCTCATAGAATGGGTGGACCCAAGAGCCCTATCAGTACCATCAAAATGGCGGAGCTGAGTTACATCAGGGCTGTCATGACATCGAATGAAGACAAGGAACTCTCTGTGAAGGACAGGGTGACAAGATACTAGAGAAGATCATCAGAAGGAAGGGAAATTGCCACCCGAGTATCTTGTCACCCCAGCGTCTCGTCCAAGAGAACGTCATCCAGTGGATCCATTTGTCTGTTTTGTGTTGCTATCACACAATACCTGAAGACGAGTGCTCCTAAGGGAAAAAGGGTTCTTAGCTCATCGTTCTGAAGGTCCCTGAGCACCCACTCACCTCTGGTGGGGACCTACTGGCTACACCACCACATGGCAGATGGCATCGTGGTAGGGAATGACCACAGAGGGTGACAAAAGGCCCTAATCACCTCCCCGGGGCTCCATCTCTTCAGGATGCCAGCACGGGCCCATGGATCATCACGTCTGCAGCTCATGAATCACGCCAACCCACCACCCAGCCCCATCGGTGGGTCTCATGCACCAGTCAGCTTCGTGTCATTGTACCCAAGACACATGACGAGAACTTTGCTCAGCTCTTGGTAGCCGGAAAGACCAGGGGGGACAGAAAGAGGGGACAGGGAGAAGCCAGGGACATGGTATAGTCTCCCAAAAAGCCAGGGACAAGATATAGTCCCTCAGAGCATGTTCCCAGCGACCTACTTCCTCCAACTACGACCCACCGGCCTCTGGTCTCCACCTTCTCCCAGTTGTGCCTTCGAATTCTGAACCCATCAAACGCACTGAGGAGGGGACAGCTCTCACCGTCCAGTCATGTCACCTCTGAGCTCTCCTGGGCTGCCTAACCCGGGAGCTCTTTGGAGGACACCCAAAATGCCAACCATAGCGGGGACCCAGTGCTGGGGGCACGTAGCGTGAGTCCTCCTTGTTCCAAACCCCGAGGAGAAAAGCCATCGAAAAGGACGAGCTGTCCCCCTTCCCGGAAACGTGACGGTGCTTGTCTGGTGACCCCTTTGGGTCTCATCCCCGAGAGCGCTGGTCCGGGGACTTATCTCTCAGGCTCTGTGACTAAGCAGATCCTCGTGCCTCGGTAAGACGATGACGAAGCCCTAAATTCCGTGGGATTTTCCTTCTCGGCACAAAAGGACCAGAGTGCACGAAGCCACCGCCTAAATCCCCGGGGACTTTGTGACATAATCACGTCTGTGAAATCCCTACAGAGCCGAGTGTCTTTTTCTGCAGCCACCAACGACCTAACGTCCGTGGCTCTAGGGAGACAGTCGGTTGCCCTCCTGAACCTCGATGGAGGATTAGATGGACTCATGGAGACCGCGGCAGGGGGGTTGGCGATTTGGTGGCTTTCGGTACGATTCTATTCTTAGCTCCCTTGATGGCTCCTAAAGCCCTAAATCTCTTGAGCTGGTCACTGCCCTCCAGGTCGGCCACGGCTTGCACGTGTGGTCACCGGAATGAGGGTCCTGGAGGTGCCCAGCTGCCGGGTTCTCAACTTGGGTCGGTTTCAAAATGGCGCCAGGGAATGGATGGCGCCCAGAGACTTGTCGGACAGGACGGTGGTTTGAAGATAGTTTGCTGGAAGATTAACGGGATTGAGGTGGTGGGACCTCGAAGAGGTGGGATTAATGGTGTCCCAAGGGGACGGTGTCCGTCCACTATGACGGAATTAGGTCTCATGAGAGTGGGTTGCTGTCCAGGGAGGCTGTGCCGTGCACCACACTCCTAGTACCTCCTGAATGTGGGTGGTTACCGTCCTCCTTCTCCGCCATATTGTAACACAGCTGGGTGGCCCTTACCACAGCCCGAGGAATGCCGTTATGGCCTTCCAACCATCAGAATCCTGGGGGTCTACCTTTTTTCTTTCTACTTCACCCGGCCTCAGGTATTTTGTGATAGCAACACAAAATGGATCATAACTGGTCACAGACAGTGGAGCGGGCAGCCATGGCACGTTTCACTCCCTGCCCGCTGTTCGAATAACTTCCCGAAAAGGGCGGGGGGGGGAGTCATCTGGGAGCCCAGGAGAAAAAAAAGAGACAAAATACAAAAAAATAGAGAAATAATAGTATGTTAAAAATGGGTGCAGTCCACTGAGTCCAATGAAGAAAAGAGTGAAGCTGGATATGGTGGGATCCCAGCAACCTGGGAGGCTGAGGAAGGAGGACGGCAGGCGTGAGGCCAGCCTCAGCCACTTCGCCAGACTCTGTCTGAAAATAAAAATGGATGGGGGTGTAGCTCAGTGGTAGAGCACCCCTGGATTCAATCCCAATAATTAGAATCATCATCATCATAATAAAAAAAATTTAAAAATAGACTGAAAAAACATCAACTTTACATGTCTACAGTTGTCCCCGAGGTAGCCTCGCACCGTACGGGCGGTCACGCGGGCACCGAGGGCTGATGGTGTCCATCTCCTTCCACCGTCTTTCAGAGTGAAATTTTTAATCAAGAGGAAAAGCCCTGCCCCAGGATGGAGAGAGAGAAAGAAGACAGTGTCATGGTTTGGATTAGGAGGTAGCTCCCCAAAAGTCAAGATCATGAGAGCTGTAGCTTAATAAGTGGATTAATCCACTTAAATGGATTAATTGATAACTGTAGGCAGGTGGGGTGTGGCTGGAGGAGGGGGTCCCTGAGCTGTGCCTTGGGGGTCTCTGTCCTGTCCCTGGTGAGCAGAGCTCTCTCTGCTCCCTGGTGCAACCTAATAGTGGATTAATCCACTTGGATGGACTCCCTGAGTGGTGACTGCAGCAGGTGGGGTGTGGCTGGAGGAGGGGGTTTCTGGGCTGGGCCTTTGGGGTCTCTGTCCTGTCCCTGGTGGGCAGAGCTCTCTCTGCTCCCTGGTGCCCTGCCCTGAGCTGCTCTCCTCCTCCAGGCCCTGCCGCCATCTTGTGAAATGATTGGGTTAGGAGAGGTGTAGACTAATAGTGGATGAATCCACTTGGATGGACTCACTGGGTGGTGGCTGCAGCAGGTGGGGTATGGCTGGAGGAGGGGGTCCCTGGGCTGTGCCTTGGGGGTCTCTGTCCTGTCCCTGGTGGGCAGAGCTCTCTCTGCTCCCTGGTGCCCTGTCCTGAGCTGCTCTCCTCCTCCAGGCCCTGCCGCCATCTTGTTCTGCTCCCCTTGGGCCAGAGCCATGGAGTCGGCCATTTATGGACTGAGACCTTTCTAAAGCTGTGACCAGAACAGACTTTTCTTCCTCTTCATTCTTCTTGCTGGGTCTTTTGGTCCCCGTGATCAAAAGGCTGACGGAAGCAAGTCCCCTTGGCCACGTGCCACCTTGTACCTCGATAAGGTCTCCGAGGTCTCCTTCTAACAGACTGGAGAGCGCCTCCCTGTGTGCAATCTTAAAGCCTCTCCAGGTCACTGATGAAACCACCTGGTGACGTGCCAACGCGACGTGCGCCCGTCCACTTTCCACTAGCGGAACCCCGACCTCGGGTGATTGACGAACAAAAGAGAAAGGGTTGAAGGCAGCTCTCGGTTTTGGAGATTTCAAAGTTCCTCGGAGCCATGGCTCTTGAGGATCATTGCGGTGGGGAGGATGGGGTGCAGGAGATCATTCCCTTGTGGACAGGAAGTCGGGGAGGAAGAAGAAGGCACTGGAATCCCGCACATACACGATGGAATATTACTTAGTCATGAAGAAGAATGCAATGGTGGCATTTGCAGGTAAATGGGTGGACCTGGGGAATATCCTGCTCACGGAAATAACCCGGTCCCCCCAGAAACCAAAGGCTGAGTGTCCTCTCTCTGATAGGTGGACGCTAACTGCGTGCAGTCACTGCTGGAGGCGGGCAGCAGGTGGACACTAGAGCTCTATCAACAGTGCACAGCAAGACCCTTCCTGCCTGCGGTGACAGACAGCATCTCCCCACCGCGTTCCCAGAGCCGTCCTGCCTGGGAGTCCCCCCAAGGTCCACCAGCGAACCCTCCTCTAAGCCCCCGGAACCCACAGGGGCCCCCTCCCAGCCCCGTGAGGCCAATGAGAAAATCATCAAACGGATCCTCAAAAACCCCATCTCTGCAGCCCGTAAAGAGACTCTGTAATACCGTTCCCACCCTTGACCCATGTCCAGCTTACGGGGAGCCCAGGGCCGGCTCCTTTCACTCAGAGCAAACCTGAGAAATGACCGCAGCGTCCCCCAACCCCCGTCCAGCGTCTCAACAAGGATGGTGCGACCCACTGTGGACGGGAGGTGCTCGAGGGACCTCCCAGGGACTCACCGAGACGCTGGCTGGGGAGGGTCATTCAGGGCCCTGGCCAGTGGCCGGCCACCTCACAGAGGGGGCCGCGGAAGCGCCAGTCCTCAAGATCGAGGACTCGGCTTGTGCAACGGCTTGCACACACGTCCACCCAGAACACTGTCCACCACCATTTGATCAAGTTCTCGCACTCCTCAGGTTATACCATGAGGACTTAAAATGGGCACCGTCCAGGGACATGGCCACACACATCCGTGTTCGCAGCAGCTCGATTCACAGTAGCTAAGCTACAGCCCCAACCCCGGAGCCCTTCAACACAAAAGTGGATAAAGAAACTGTGGTACGTATAGTAAGTGGAATATTACTCAGCCGTGAAGAGGAATGAAGTGATGGCGTTTGTAGGTAAACGGAAGGAGCTGGACACTCTCATGCTCGGTGACATAAGCCAATCCCCCCCCCCAAAAAAAAAAAACCAAAGGCTGAATGTTCTCTCTGATTCACAATAAGGCGGAAGGAAGCGAGAGAGCCTGACCTTTGCTGTTCAGGGTCTCTTCTCTGATCTCGCGGATGACTTCTTGGGCTTTGGCATCATTGTTCCCAGCTACAAGGGAAAAGGAAAGAAAAAAATTTAAAAAACATGCAAACTGTGAGTGACATGGCCTCCAACTTGCCATCCTCCTGCCTCAGCCTCCAGAGTCCCTGGGACGATACGAGGTGAGAAACGAGTCGGAGCTGACGGGGGAGCTTTGAGGGACAGGTGACCAAAACCTCTTGGGGGCCTTCAAAGGGGCAAGGTGGCCCTGGACACCAGCCAGAATCGTCTGAAGGGAAACCTCGGCCTCCAGGAGCTGACCCGAACCTTTCCTCTCTCTAAGCTGCGGGCCTCAGGTGTTTGCTCACAGTTCCGTCTCCATCACCACTGAGACGCGGGAGCCCCGGCCACGGGATCCCAGGTCCTTTGACTGCGCAGGATGTGTCTGCTGCTTCGGGAGCTTCCTCGACACATTTAGGGTAGGTGGACCATGGGAGCTACCCATCTCCTCACGGGGCATCCAACCCAAACGGATCAGCGTGCGGGAGGGACATGGGCTCCGCCATATGCATTTCAGCAAGGTGCAGAAGCCAGTGACCTCGGTGCCTATGGACCACGGAAAGGACACAGGTGGTTTGTGGGTGGAATACTATACAGCCATGCAAAGGGACGTTTTGCTCCGTCATTTCTCAGCAGCACGGGAGGATCCGGAGGGCCTTCCGCTAAGTGAAATAAGCGAAGTACGGAAAGCCAACGGGCGGGATGTCCCGAGACTGTGTCACAGTAACGAGATGGCAGACGTTAAAAAGAAAAAAAAAAAGTTAGGCGGGTGCACACCACTCATCCCAGCAGCTTGGGAGGCTGAGGCAGGAGGATGGCAAGTTGGAGGCCAGCCTCAGCAACCGAGCGAGGCTTCAGGCAACTTGGCGAGACCCTGAAGCAGAATGTACATCCCCACGTCCCTGAATGTCCACTTCCCAGGGTTGGCTCTGCCTGACCGTTGGGTCCACCTGGAAATGGCCACCTACAAGAGAAACCTGGAGTCCCCTCCCCGGGGACAAGAGAAGCGGTCATAAAGGATCACCTATGATGACGTGCATGCCCAGCCTGGCCAGGTACTTGGCGGTGGCGTAACCGATGCCATCCGTGCCTCCCGTCACGATGGCCACGCGGTCCGGCTGCCGGCAGAAAACTGAGGAGGAAGCAGAAAAAAAAAAATGAGGTTTAAAAAACAGCGTCCAAGCCGGGAGGGTAGCATCCACCTGTCATCCCAGGTGCTGGGGAGGCTGAGGCCGGAGGATGGCAAGGTGGAGGCCAGCCTCAGCCACTCAGCGAGGCTCTGAGCAACTTGGCCAGAGCCTGTCTCTCAATGGAAATCGTCACCAAAAATGTCCCCGGAAGACGAGGGGGTTCAGAGAGGGTCACCCACGGTGGCCAAAAGACGAGGGCATAGGAGGCTGGTCGTGGCCTCCGGGGGAGGCACAGTGCTCGGACTCCAGAGTCTGGGGTGGAGGCTCTGGTTATGTGACTCCAGTGGCTTCAGGGGGTCCTCCAGACACGCACACGTCATGGCTCTTGGTTTTGAAAAACACCTGCTTGGTGACATCCACACCCCTCCAGCTGCCGCGGTGACACTCGGAAACCCGACCGTGGGCAGCCACAACCCTTCATTGTCCACGCCCCGGAGCACCCAGCCGCCCACCCCCCAGGACCGGGATCCACGGGGAAGCCACGGGTCCCCACTTTGTCCCCGTCCTGAGCATGCCGGTCCTCGGAGGAAATCGGCTGGCCCTCTGGGAGTTGGGTGGGCCTCACCCAATCAGTCGACGAGGCCACGAAACGGGGTCAGAGCAGGGTGGGACTCGGGCGCCGGCGAGCCCTCACCATAAAGATGCACCATCTGCATACAGTCCCGATGTGACCGTCCACAGAGTCAGTATGAAGGTGCAGCATTGGCATATGGCGGGTCACCGTGTCCTATTTAACACGGTTTATAGAAAGGTACCCTTTGGGCAGACGGTATGTCACAGGGAGTCATTGTCATCGATACCAAGGCGCGACATTTGCATAGGAGAATCTCTACCATGGGGTGAAGTGGGTCATGGGAGACCCTCAGTGCGATCACGGGGTGGCGTCTGGGGTGCCATCCGCATCGGGGGGCAGGTTTGGCAAATGTGCGCATGACGTAACATGACGTAATATGCAGCAGGATTGACGTCACGGCGCTCTTCTTGCCCAGGGGACCTGGGACGCTGCTTCGGGGACGAGGACCCCGGGTCTCGCGCGGAGGGGCGGGGGGGGGTGACTCTCCTTTTGCTGCTTGTGGCCGGCGAATGAGCGCATCCGCGAGTGCAGAACGTGCACCGCAGAGCGCCGACTGTATTCCCCCCGCGTGCGCCCGGGCGGGGGTCCACCGTGTGTGACCCCAGTGACACTCCCTGCACCCGCAGTGTCCCCCCCCCCCGGGGGCAGCTCAGACCTCCCTGATGGGAACCGGGGGATGGGATGGGGGAGGGGCGCACAGGTCAAAGCCGGACACGGGGCGCGGGGACTCGCAGGTCCCTAAGCAGGGCGCGCCAGGCCTGGAGAGCCACTGGGCAGCGGCACCCTCCCCGGGCCTCCTGGCAGATTCCGTCACATTGTCCCCCGGGGCTAAAGCCTCAGGCGCCTTTCCCCGCCTTTAATCTTGGCTTAATCCCGACATCTCCCAGATGTCGGCTCCTGTCCAGGGAGATCAGAGGGGCCAGCCCTGGCCACCTCCCCCAGCCCAACGTGCAGCTGGCGTCCGGGGACTTCAGTCTGCAGCCTCTGCCCGCCCGCCCCCCGTCCCCAGGACCGTGTGCAAAATGACCCCCAGGGCTACATTGGCGCTGGAGGCAACCGTGCAACTGGACAGACAAGACACGCACCCACGGCCCCCCTCAGCTGGCGGGGAAGCCCGGGCACGTCCCCTGCGAAGTTTAGAACCCGCTGAGGTCACGCCCCTGGGGCCAGTGGCTCAGGTGGGGGGCTGACCTCATGCCTTCCTGGAGGCCAGCCTCGACCTGGGCGAATTCCGGGCACCGGGGAGGCTCCGCCCACCTGCTGCCCTCCCGCCTCCCTCCTTGTGTGGGAAAAGAGGTCTCTGTATCCACCTCCCCGCGTGCAAAGGAGCAGAAAAGGAACAAACAGTCCCCCGGGTGTGCAAGGAAAACACCGACGGGGGACACGGTGTGCAGCCGGCCTTCTGTGTCATCCCAGGGGTCTGGAGGCTGAGGCAGGAGGACGGCAAGTTGGAGGCCAGCCTCTGCAACTTAGAAACCCCATTTTTCGAAATAAATAATAATAATAATAATAAGGGTCGCCGTTGGTGGCTCTGTATCTGTTGGATGCCTCGGTGTATCTGCTGACCTCAGCGCTGGACACGCAACCCAGGCCTGAGGGACCCCCAGAGACCCCTGTGAACGGTTTGCCACGTTTCCATCAAAAGAAAGAAAGAAAGAAAAATCCCAATAGCAACATCTCAGGGCAGGAACCCGCAGGGAATGCACAGCCCAGACGTCCGTCCTGTGTCCTGTGTCCTGTGTCCATGCACAAAGTCCCTGGGGACAGGTCCTTTAAGCAGCTGCTTCTGAGACACAAAGAAAGCAGGAGGGGGGCGCAGGCCCAGGCGCAGGGTTTGCAGAGTTCTCTGACCTCTGCAGCCAGAGTCCAGCCGCTGACCCCCAGCAGGCCTCCTGACCCCCACCAGCCTCGCTCAAAAGCCCCCTGAGGCCCCTGGACGCTCCGCTCCGCCGGCAGGAGCTGTGGGTCTTGCAGCTGCCCGCGGCGGGCTCTGCGCATGTGCAGGAGAAAGAAGAGTCTGAGGTCCCGGAGGCCCGCACCACCACATGCCTTTGCCAGCTACTGGCTGCTTCCGGTTGCTTGATGTGTGGTTGGTTTTATTTTATTTTTTTTTCCCGCGTCCCTTGGCAGGGCACAGGGCAGGTCGGAATTTGCAAGTGACAACTGAGAACTACCCAGAAAAATGCTAGAAAAAAAAAAATACTTAAATGACTTTTTTTTTTTTTTTTTTTTTTTTTGAGAGCTGCAGGGCTCCCTAAGAGTCTCCTGTCACAGTCCCGTCGGGGCCGGATCGATTTGGTGCAAAATAGAAGAACTAACAGGGGGAAAGGAAGGGGGAAGAGCTTCCTCTGGATCCCTGGTGCAGCCTTGAGTCCCCCCAACCTGTGTCCCCAAGCCTCTACCTACAGTCACCTGGGTTTTTTTTGGCACCAGGGATTGGACCCAGGGACATTTAACCACCGAGCCACGACGTCCCCAGCCCTTTTTATATCTCAGTTTTAGAAACAGTTGTTGCTAAGCTGCCTAGAGTCTTGCTTGTGCAGAGGCTGGCCTCCAACTGGCGATCCTCCTGCCTCAGCCTCCCAAGCTGCTGGGATTATAGGCGTGGATCCACCACGTCCAGATTTCCTAAGTAAATCTCCGGGCATCAACAAGTGACCGGAGCCCACATGAGGTCCCCCTGTTTGGGGCCTCCTTGGGCGACTGCACCCACCGGGGTCCCTTGGGTATCTGGCGCCAAAGAGAGAAAGAGAAAAGAAAAACGCAAAAAAAAAAAAACCATCTGAACTCGAAGCTGCAAGACCCAAGGCGAGACCTGAGCTGTGAGTGGCCAGTTCAGGTGTCCTTTAAGGCCAGCGACCCCGAGGCCAGCCTGTGGGCAGACCCGAGGGTCCCGGGGACGGACGCACGTACGCGCAGCAGAGGAGCCCAGGAGCAGCGACGGCTTTGCGTCTCTGGTTTATTGAGCAGAATCCAAGGTCGGAGCTTCCAGCAAGGCAAGGAGAAACCGGCAAGAAGCGCAAAATCCCGACATTGTCGCGAGATACATAAAGTGCCCCCCCCCGCTGTCCACCTGAGCCTGTCCCTAACCCGGCCCCGCCCAGCCCGGCACCCTGGGTGCTCCCAACTTGCACAAGGAGCTGGGCGCCGCCGGGGGACCCTTCCCGTAAGCCAATTCCTTCCGAAAAAAAAAAATAAATATATATATTAAGTTTTATTTTTAATTTTTTTTTTTTTTGCAAATTAAATCTCCCCCATGAGCTTGAGTTTTTTTTAAAAGAACCTCAACTTCCCGCCTCCATGCCGGGAAGCCGGCCTCAAGCAGGTTTAAACAAAAGCAGAAAAAGAAAAAAAACAAATAGGGGTCTTTTACTGCCCCCCCAAAACCTAAAAACAGCTCGCCTCGGCTCATGCATCACAAATAAAACCCAGAACCGCGAGATGCATGAAGTCCCCGGCTTGGAAGTGGCTTCAAAAGCGGGAACGCTTATCATCCCAGCAGCCCCCGGAGGCTGAGGCAGGAGGATCTCGAGTTCAAAGCTGGCCTCAACCAAAGGGAGGCCCTGAGCCGCTCAGGGGGACCCTGTCCCTAAATAAAATGCCAAATAGGGCTGGGGATGGGGCACGGGGTCAAGGGGGCACTGAATCGCTGAGCCACGTCCCCAGCCCTTTTTATATTTCCGTTTTAGAAACAGGTTTTGCTAAGTTGCCGAGAGCCTCGCTGGTTGCAGAGGCTGGCCTCCTACTGGCGATCCTCCTGCCTCAGCCTCCCAAGCTGCTGGGATGATAGGCCCTGGCCACCGGTGTCCAGTTCTTGGGGGTAAATTAAGCATCAGCCATTGCCAGGCTTTTGAGGAAGCTGTGTGCGTCCTTCCTTCTCCGCTCTTGACAGTCCACCGACGCGTCCCCTAGAGGAAGCCCCCGTCCCTGAGCCCGAAGAAGCCGCCGCTGGCCGGGTCCCCGAGCGGGAAGAGCTGCTCCTGGTCCAGCCCCCACTCGCCCTCGTCCTCGTCCTCGGGCTCGGCCTCGACGGAGGCCGCGGCGGCCCGTCCGTTCTCGTAGAGGAACACCTGCTGGTCCACGTGCGCGGGGGCCAGCCGGTTGCGCTTGGCGCTGACCACGTTGGCGGCGGAGCCGAAGAGGCGCTCGGGCGGGACGCGCGTGGCGGCCACGCACCAGTACTTCTGCAGGACCTGGGGCAGCACGGGGAAGAGCGCCAGGCGGTCTGACCACCACTTGAGCGGGTCCTCGTGGAGGCCCAGGACCTTCTGCGACTTGAAGTTGCTCAGCTCCTCCAGCAGCTGCGCGGTCACCTCCTCCTGGTCCTCGGCGCCGGCCGCCGGGCAGAAGATCTCGGCCAGCAGGCTGTGGATGGCGCTGGCCGGACGCTTGGCCGGGGGCTCCTCGGACCCCGTGGACGGCTTGTCCTCGGCGGGCAGCGGCGGCGGGGGCGCCGGGCAGCCGCCGTCCTTGGCCCTGTCCAGGAGGCTCTTGGCCTCCTCCACCACCCGGTTCTCCACCTGCTGCCTCTCGAAGGCCGACAGGAAGGGCAGCCTCTTGTAGCGCGGGTCCAGGAAGGTGGCCACGTTGAGGAACAGGTCCGTCTCGGGCGCCTCCTGGTAGGTGCGGGTCAGCTCCTTGGCCATCACCTCCTTGGCCATGCTCAGGTCCTTGGGGTCGCCGTCCTTGGCGTGCAGCGTCGTGTTGAGCAGCATGTGCAGCAGCGGCTTGACCATGCTGATGGTCGGGTGGCGCGCCGCGGCCAGCACCTCGGCCACCTGCTTGAAGGGCTGCAGCAGCTCCACGAGGCCGTCGATGGTGGCCCACTCGGCCGCCTCGAGCATCAGGTGGTGGTTGTTGCTGTCCTCCACCAGGACGCCCGCGATGGCGAACTGCTGCTCCCGCAGCCGCTGCAGCATGGCCAGCGTGCTGCCCCAGCCGGCCACCCGGTTGCTGACCAGCATGCAGCGCGCGGCGCCCTGCAGCCTCTGCTTCTCGGCCAGCATGTACCTGGCCACCGACGACTGCTGGAAGTAGGCCACCAGGCGGCGACAGCGCGCCAGCAGCGCGGCCAGCTTGGGCAGCCGGAAGGCCTGCTGGATGGCGGCGTCGAAGGCGCGGCCCAGGCACGGCATGTGCACGGGGATGTCCAGCAGCGAGCAGGCCTGCGCCACGTCCTTGCCGCCGTCGGTGGTGGCGCCGGAGACCTTGGCGCTGACGCCCCACTCGATGAAGGTCTCGTAGAGGACGCGCGTGATGGTCTCGGCCGCGTTCTCCTCGGGCACCTCGAAGGTCTTCAGGCACCGCGAGGCCACCGACAGGCAGTTGGGCGACGCCAGCCCCAGGAAGTGCGCGGCCAGCGTCACGTAGGCGCGGTTCTGGTTGTCGCTGCGCCACAGCTCGGTGGACACGCCGCACCAGGCGGCCTCCGCCAGCTCCTTGCGCACGGCCTCGCGCACCGCCCCGTAGCGCGCGGGCAGCGCCCGGCTGCCGAAGAAGCGGGCGCTGGGCAGCTCGTAGCGGGGCTCGGCCGCCCGCAGCAGCGCGCGGAACGCGGGCTCGTCCACGGTGGACGCGGGGAAGAGCCCCTCGCACAGCAGCGCCAGCACCGCGCCCGTCAGCTCCTGCTGCCGGCGGCCCTCCAGCCCCGGCTTCCCGGCCAGCGCGTCCTGCGCCCCTGGCAGCTGCGACGACGCCGACGGCGGGGGCGGGGGCGGTGGCTGCGACGTCGTCGAGGGGGACGAGGACGAGGCCGCGGAGGAGGAGGAGGAGGAGGAGGAGGAGGAGGAGGAGGCGTCGGGCTTGAGCTTGGAGAAGGCGGTGGCGAAGGCCTCGCGCATCTGCTCCGTGTTGCTCTTGATGAACTCGCAGAACTCCTCCGGGTGGTTCTTCTCCAGGTGGTAGGAGAGGTTGGACGTGTTGCCCGAGTAGGCGATCTGCGACATGCAGATGCGGCAGTAGATCTTCTTCCACTGCAGGATGCACCCCTCGGCGTTGGTGTCGAAGCCGAAATACTTCCACACCTTGCTCTTGGCGCGGGGGTGCGCCACCAGCTTCAGGTCGGCCTGCGACGGGTCCCCCGCCTTGCTCTCCATGGCGTTGTCGTCGTGGGCACGGCCGGCCCGGGCGACCGCTCAGGCGCGGGCACCTGCTAAATAAGCATCAAGACAAACACAGCGTGAGAAGAGACGCGCGCCACGGCCCCGCGCCCCCGGGACACAGCCAGGCGCAGGGCAGGGCCCAGCGGGCATGCGCGGAGCAGCACAGCCGTCCATCAAAGGCACCGCGCATGCGCGCGCCTCGCTCTCTTGCAGAGCTGGGAGCCCGACACTAGGGGGCGCTGCTCGGGTCACTGCAGTCTCCACTGCAGCCCATATGGCTCCAGGTCCCTGTCCAAAGCCTTGGGACAAAGACCCAGAGGTTGCACCATGAGGAGGGAGTTCTTTGCGCACGACGCTGTGGAGACCCACACCCTTCAGGGCCCCGCGGGGAACAGCAACCGGCCCCCAAGGTCAACAGAGGTCAGTACTGGGAAGCCCAGAAGCGGAAACCGGGATGTGGCTTTGGCTACCAGGGTCCTGGGTTTGGCCAAGAAGCGTTGGACCCCAACTTTTCATGCTTCCAAACGAACTGGAGGCCCTCGGTGAACGTCGCAGGCTCAGGAGCAGCCTAAGTGCATCAGTGCTTGGGGACACCCATGCACCCAGGAGCTGTTGGAGCAGAAGATGGGATGATCCGCAAGACAGCCACATCCCCAGGTCCTTGGAGCCGCCACCCAGGGTCCCCTCTGTGCGCAAGGACCTCCAACACAGCTCGGTTTTCTTGAGACTGGGGACCCCTAAGCCAGGCACAGCGGTGGCCCACGCCTGTCATCCCAGCAGCTCAGGAGGCCCAGGCAGGAGGATGGTGAGTTCCCAGCCGGCCTCAGCCAAAGCGAGGCTGGGAGCCACTTAGCAACGCCGCAGCCGCCACCGTCTCTAAATGATAAATATGCAAACGGCTGGGGACGCAGCTGGCTCCGTGGTTAAGTGGCCCTGGGCTCAATCCCGTTTTAAAAATAAATTAAAAAAATAAGTTAAAAGAGAGAGACACACGGGCTGGGGACACTCGCAAGCTGTCATCACTGAACTGAAGCCAAAACCACCAAGCGGACCGCGGAACCCACGACGCAAGCCAGGAAATGTCCCCCACGGCCCGGGGCAGGCTGCAGGGGGCCCACCTCCAACCCAAGACCAGGTCCACCCAGGGAGCCGGGCCTCGGACCTCAGGTGCAAACAAGGTCTCTGCAGAGGGAGTCCGTGGAGGGCTCGTCCTGGGTCTGGGGGCAGAACATGAAGGACATTTTCTTCATATTCGATATTGGTGATCGACTTTATTATTTGTTATGATTTATTTATTTATTGCCGAAGCATCCGAGTGTCTCCGGAGGCCAAGGCCTGGAGGATCGCAAGTCGGAGGCCAGCCTCCGCAACTTCGCAAGGCGTGAAGCAACTGGGGGGGAGACCCCTGTCTCTAAATAAAATATAAAAAGGGCTGGGGACGGGGTTCTGGGGTGAAGCACCCTTGGGTTCCATCCCTGATACCCCCCCCAAAAAAAATCATTTATTATTTTTGTTATTATTTGGAAATAAGAAGGCCTGGTACCCGGACGGAAGTTTTTGCATTCGATCATTCTTACTTTTATTGTTGTGACTGCTCTTATTTAAGTCCTGAACTTGGAGGAAAGTTTCCTACATTTTGTCATTATTATTAGGCTGAAAGAGATCCTCAGAAAGTTTATTGTCATTATTATTAATTTTTACTGCTATTTTTACTATTTTTTTGTTCAAAAGAGGCCCTGGTACCTAGAGGAGTATTTTATAGTCATTTTGAGTTTCTCTGTTTGTTTTGGGGGTATTGGGGATTGAACTCGGGGGCCCTCGACCCCTGAGCCCCGTCCCCAGCCCTATTTGGCATTTTATTGAGAAACAGGGTCTCCCTGAGCTGCTTTGGCTTCCCTTTGGCAGAGGCTGGCTTTGAACTCATGATCCTCCTGCCTCAGCCTCCGCTGCTGCTAGGATGATAGGCGTGTGCCACCGCGCCCGGCTTATATACCGTCATTTTCAGCGTGATGATGATTATTCTGAACAGGGTCCTGAGGCCTGCTGGGCAGCGTGGGATTGGACTGTGGTCATTACCCTCATTATTGCTCCTGTTTGATTGACAGGCGAGCTGGAGAATGTCTCATCAGCAAGTGTCACAGTTACAGATAGGACCTGGCCCAGGCCCTGGGCCTGAAGCACGCCCTTGTCCTTGACCCAGCTTCCAAGGACCCCGCCTGCAGGTGCCGCCTGTCAGTTCCCCAGAACCTGCAGCCACAGGGACCCGGCAGCCCCTTCCCTGCAGCTGGGTGGAGCGGGCTCCCAGCTGCAGGTACAGTTGGCTCCAGGCGCTCCCAGGCTGGTCTCAGGGTCCCTGGTCTTGCCTTTTCTGATTCCTCATGTGTGAGCCAAGGGGCTGCATTGTCCACATACTGTCCCCCAGACCCAAGCAAAGCCCTAGTATTTCCTTGGCGACGCCGTGACCTTGAAAACCAAGTCAAGAAACTGCACCAATAAATACTGCCTACAGGCAAAAGAGGGAGGGGTATAAAAAGATATCCCTGGAAGGTCTGCTGTCCATCACGTGGGAAAGGAAGAAAGGGAGGGAGAGAAGGAGGGAGGGGAAAGACACAGGGGCTCGGGAGGCTGGGGCAGGAGGAGGCAAGTTGGAGGCCAGCCTCAGCCACTTAGCAAGGCCCTAAGCAACTTAGCGAGACTCTGTCTCTAAATAAAATAAAATAAAATAAAAAGGTCTGGGGATGTGGCCCTGAGGTCAAACCCCAGCACCAAAAATTCAAACTAATAAGCATTATATCCTGCAAATATTTATAATTTTTTTTTGTCTGTGCATGAAAAATAAAATACTCGTCTGCAGGGGTCGCTCCCTGGGTCGCTTTGCAAACCTGAGGCCCTGGGTTCCGGCCCAGTACTGCAAAAAAAAAAAAAAAAAAAAAAAGCAAAATATAGAAATAAAAGCAGTACAGAAAAAAATGAGCATTAAAAGTTGCTCATCTGCAACATAAAAAATGGCTTTTCTCCCACTTTTGGAGATATTTACCTTATACAAAAGGTCTGCATTTTTCACAAAGCCCCGCCTTTCCGGCTCTTTATTAAACGCCTTTGGAATGCGGGGTGTGAACTTTGTTTCCCTCAGGGTCACGTTCGGTGATTGACAGGCCTGCACCCCACACCTCTGCATCCGGTGCACTTTGAGCTACGGGAAATGCAATCATTCACCTCCTCTTACGAAGTGATTGACAGGCCAGGCCTTCCTTAGAGTGTGGGCCATTTCAATGTGGCCTCCGGGAGGTGGGGGACAGACCCTAACTTGCCCCGCCAACCCCTCCCAGCTCAGGAATGCCATTCCTTGGCAATTAGTCTGTTTTTGCACAAGGCAGTGGAGCCGGGCTTGCAGTCAGACTCCAGGGTGGACTTTCCCGCCCTCAGGTCGCTGTGCCCTCCAGCCACACCGAGGGGCACAACCCAAGCTGGATCCAGCCCCTTTATTAAAAAAAAAAAAAGACTCTGAGAGTCCGGCTGGTTTGCAATCCTCCTGCAAAGCTCAGGGTAAAGGTCAAGCTTTGCACGTTCAGAACGAATCAGAAGCTGGATCCACGGCACAAAATGAAACAAAGTGACATTTTTGAGCGGGGACAGAACATGGAGACCTCAGGCAGAGAGGGCAAGGCCCCGCCTGCACTGCCAGCTCCAATAATGGCCCAGGCGACCGGAGGGGAAGGACGACACTTGGAGAATGCAAAAACTGTCCATCAAGGTGCACGTGAAGGGACCTTCCTCCCAGGTCCCAGGGCCATTGGCACTGGTTCCTGTCCACCGAGAGCTTTTTTTTAACGACTTTTTTTTTTTTTAATCCACAGGTGGGACCCACAGTGGCCCAAATGGCAGCTGCCCAAGTGCCCCGAGGCCGTGTCGGGCAGGCAGCAGCCTCGCTGAGCTCAACTGAGCTGAAATCCAGTTCTGTGTCCAAGGCTGCGGCTCCGCTGAGCGCATTCCCGCGCAGGTGACGCGGCTGTCGCAAAGCAAAACTTGCACGGACGAGCACCGGCGGGCAGGCTGCACCTGGGCCCCGCCAGGGACTGCCCCTGGCAAAGGGAACCTGGCCTCGCAGCTCCCTCCCAGGGCCAGTTCCTTGCACCACCCTCTCCAGTCACTCCCAAATGGCTCAAAAAAACACTGAAAGTCACTTTATCAGCAAGCAGAAAGGTGACCCCAGGCGATATTCAAATGGACCCTTCCCCGGGTTGCCTGGCCGAGCGCCCCACGTGGCTGTGCCTTTCCGAGCGCGGCCCTGGGGCTGTGTCAACTCGGGAAATCGAGTCATTCCGTAACCACACGCGCCTGCCACCAGCCCGGCCCGCCCCCGTGTGGGTAGCAGGGGCGCCCAGCGCAGTTGGCCAAGGGGGGAGGCAGACCTGGACCCGCCCGCGGGACGCCAGGGTGCAGGCTCGCGCCCTGAGGCCGGGGAGTGATTTTGCTTTAAGAGTGAAGCTGTCCTCTGGGGCACCGCATCTCGGTGGCCTGTCACAGGCCTGTCACGCCCCGGGACTCCGTCCCTACAAAGACGCCGGCGCTGGCTCAGACCCCCACGCACGCCGAGCCGTGCCAAGGCCCGGTGCGCGCGCACACACCCCGCGGCCTCCCCCGGGCCTCGCAGGCGGAGGCGCGGAGGCTGCGCGTCCCCCGGGCGCTCCCCGGAGGCCCCGGGAACAAAGTTGCGCCGGCGGAAGCGCCGCCCCCCGCAGCCTCCCCGCGGCCCGCTGCGCCGCCGGCTCCGCCTCCCGGAAGGCCCGGGTCCCCTCCCCGGGGGGACCGAGGGCTCGGGGCGCCCCCTGCTCCTGCCCTCCCCTCCCGGGACGCAGGGGGCGCGCGGCCTCCAGCAGACCCCCGGCGCCGAGCGCCAACCAGAGCCGCCCGAGGTCGGGCGCACACGGGCCCCGGGGGCTGGGCCACCGCCGCGGGGAACGTGGGCCCCTCGGACGACCCCCGCCCGGCCCCCCTCAGGGGACACCGCGAGCGCGCGGCCGCCAGGAGCAGGAGCGCGCGGGGGGCGCCGCTGCGCGGCCCCGACCCGCCGCCCCCGAGCGCGCGCCGCGGACCCCAAGGTCACCCCCGCCCCCGCGCCCCGCTGACCTGGCTCCGCGAAGCCCCCGAGGCAGCGGCGCAGCAGCTGCGCCACCAGCACCGCGGCCCCCGCCGCGTACACCCGCAGGGCCGCCCGCGCCGCAGACAAAGGCGACATGGCCGCCCGGCCGCGCCACCGCTCCGCGCCGCCCTCCGCCCGCCCGGGACACGGCGTCGCCCAGCGGGACGCGGAAACGCCCCGCGCCGCCCGCCCGCCCTCCGCGCGCCGGACCCGGAGCGCTGCCGCCCCGCCCCGGCCGCAGACCCACCCGACCCCGGGACCCCCGGGACCCCAGACCCCAACCAGAACCCCTCCAGGGACCCCAGACCTCCACCCCGGGACCCCAGACCCCAACCAGAACCCCTCCAGCGTCCCCAGACCTCCACCCCGCCCCCTGAAACCCCAGGACCCCAGACCCCCATCCCGACCTCCACCTGACCCCAGACCACCACCCAGGACCCCAGACCCCCCACCCCACCGGGAACCCTGGGACCCCAGACCCCAACCGAAGCCCCTCCAGGGTCCCCAGACCTCACCCCAGGACCCCAGACCTCACCCGACCCCGGGACCCCCGGGACCCCAGACCCCAACCAGAACCCTTCCAGGGTCCCCAGACCTCACCCCACCCCCAGACCCCACCCGGACCCCGGGGCCCCAGACCCCAACCAGAACCCCTCCAGGGTCCCCAGACCTCACCCCGGGACCCCAGACCCCACCTGACGCCCAGACCCCGGGACCCCCGACCCCGACCAGAACCCCTCCAGGGTCTCCAGACCTCACCCCACCCCTAGACCCCCGGGGCCCCAGACCCCAACCAGAACCCCTCCAGGGTCCCCAGACCTCACCCCGGGACCCCAGACCCCACCTGACGCCCAGACCCCGGGACCCCCGACCCCGACCAGAACCCCTCCAGGGTCTCCAGACCTCACCCCACCCCTAGACCCCCGGGGCCCCAGACCCCAACCAGAACCCCTCCAGGGTCCCCAGACCTCCACCCAGGACCCCAGACCCCCCACCCCACCGGGAACCCTGGGACCCCAGACCTCCACCCCACCCCCTAGACCCCCGGGACCCCAGACCCCCATCCCGACCTCCACCTGACCCCAGACCCCCACCGTGGCCCCCCGCACCCCAAACCCCACCCACATCCCGGGACCCCAGACCCCCCCATCCCAACCTCCTCCACCCCGTCCCCCAGACCCCCGGGACCCCAGACTCACCCCCCCCAGAGCCCTGGGAGCCCCAAGACCCCAGACCCCAACCAGAACCTCCCCAGGGTTCCCAGGGCTCAAACCCACCCACCGGGACCCCAGACCCCCATCCCGCCCCCCCCGGGACCCCAGACCCCTATCCCGACCTCCATCTGGACCCCAGACCCCCACCCTGCACCCCCACCCCAGACCCCACCCACACCCCGGGACCCCAGACCCCATCCCAACCTCCAGCTGCACCGCAGATTCCTCACCCGGACCCCGAGACCTCAGCCCCCCATCCCTCCCCTCCCCCTTCTGCAAGAGCAGACCGTCCAGCCCCCCAGAGACCCCTGGACCTCAGATCCCCATCCTGACTCCCACGTGCACCCCAAATCCCCACCCGGACCCAGGACACCCCAGGGACCCCAGACTCCACCCAGCCCCCAGCTGCACCGCAGACCCTCAGGGAAATGGCAGACCCCCCCCCAAGGACCCCAGACCTCCATTGGGAGGCCCCATCTAACCAGCAGACCGACACCCACCCTATCTGCACCCCAGGGGTCCTGGACCAGGAGGTCAATCCCCCTACCTGAGGGTGATGCTGCCCGGCGCCCCCTGGTGGAGGGGGCGGGGAATGTCACCAAGATGGCACCCTGGTCCTTAGGGGCCTTCTGAGGGGCGCCCCAAACTTTGAGAGGTTCACAAAACTGCTTTCAGTTCATTTCTCTTAAAATCTGAAAGTAAAATTCCATTTAATCACAGCAAATATCAATAATGCATGGTTTGGGGTTTTTGGGGTTTTTTTTTTTACCACCAAAGTGGCTAAAGTTTTAATTGATTTTAATCGTGCAAATTTAGGGGTACCCGGTTATACTGGATGCATGAATATAGGGTGCCATGGTTAAATTCGGGCATTCAGCAGTAGAACCTATGATCATTAAGGAAAAGTGTCCAGAGGGGACAGATCATGAAGCTTCAGGGTGGGTGGGCAGTCCCCAGAAGTCCCAGATATTTATTTTTATTATTTTTTAATTATTTTTTTTTTTTTTGGCTTGGGGGGGGACTGGCTTACTTCACTTCGCATGATAATCTCCAGTTCCAGGCATTTATTGGCGAATGCCATGATTTCATTCCTCTTCGTGGCTGAGTAATATTCCACGACCCCAGTTTCCCTATCTACTCCTCTGTAGAAGGGCAACTGGGTTGGGTCCACTGCTTGGCTACTGTGAATGGACCGGGAGGGTCAGTGATTTACGATCCGCCCCCTCCTTTCTTCCCTCAAAACCCACTGGGGTCTAAGCGTGGGGTCTAAGGTCCTCTCCAGCCTCATCGCTAGACAGAGGAGGTCACTTCTGGGCGTTTCCTTAAAAACTCTGCAGAATTTGACTCGTGCAATGGGAGGCCACCCAAAGGGCGGGGTTTGGGGAGGGCCTTTGGGTTTCTTGGGGGGTTTGTGCGTGCATTGGTTTTTTTTTTTTTTTTTTGCATTTTGCATTTTGCATTTTGCCGGCTTGGGCACGGGGGAGGCCCCTACCCCGGGGCGCCCACACAATGGTGTTTGTGTCTGAAGTCTCTCGAGAGGGCGGGAAGACAGAGACGGGTGCCTTTGGAATCGGTTTCTAAATCCGCTCTGCAATTTTATTCTGTTCCTTTGTGCGGGGACAAAGGACGCACGTGCATCGTGCCAGGCTCCTCTGGGGCTCCAGATGCAGGGGCGTGGCTGTGTGTCGGCTCGTCTTGAAAGTGGGTGCTTGAAATAGCAAAGGACCGTTGGATGCCACCGAGGCTGCTCCGCGTCATCTAAGCACAGGTTTCTGTTTTCCCCCTACCGAGGGATTCCTGCCGGTCGGACTTGTTATCCAACCACGTGCTGGGAAAGAAAGAAGAGAGCAGGAAAATCTTGACCTAACATGGCATAAAATTAAGATATGTGCATAAAATTAAAATATGTGCATATCTATGCCTCAATTTTCCTCCTTCCCTTCCTCTTGGATCCCTGACGACTCTGAAAAATCAGTCCTGACCCTGTGGCTGCAGCCGGGCACCAGGGTGCCCACTTGTTATCGCTGTGGCTCCTGGAGGCTGAGGAAGGAGGATCTCAAGTTGGAGGCCAGCCTCAGCAACTTAGTGAGGCCCTGAGCCACTCAGCGAGACCCTGTCTCTATCCCCAGCCCTATTTTGCATTTTATTCAGAGACAGGGTTTCCCTGAGCTGCTCAGGGCCTCGCTTGAGCTGAGGCTGGCTTTGAACTCCTCATCCTCCTGCCTCAGCCTCCCCGAGCCGCTCCCGGGATTCTGCGATCCTCCTGGGTGGCGGCGCTGGGTGTCATCCATCTTCTTGCAAATTAACCAGTTTCTCACGTTTCTCTGCAGAATCTCCTTCTCAAAGCGCCCGCTTCTCCAGGTGGGAAAGGAGGAAAAATAAAAATGAAAAATTTTAAGAATTCCGTGGTGTGACAGTCCCCAACCTGGTCTCCCAGCCGGGGCGCTGGGAGATGAGGCGGTTCCGTCCCGACTGGATTTTCCTTTCTCTCCTTTTACTTGTTGGTGTGTTTATTTATAGCCACTGCCCTATTTTCCTCCCGATGGCCACGGCGGTGTCTCTGAAAATAACATCTGGACCTTTCTTTTTTTTTTTTTTTTCTCCTTTTTTTTTGGTGAATTTTTCTTCTCAAGGTTCAATGCACCTGGAGAGAACTAGAAGGTTCGGCGGCCACCTGCCTCCCATCCGGGTCAGTTTGCAGGCAAAGAATTTCCCTTGCACCATGTCCTTCTCCCGAGGCTACTGGACGTGCTGCCCAGTGGCTGGTGCTCCTGGAGCTGGGTGGGGGGAGGTCCTGGGTTCCGGGTGACGCTTCACCAGAGCCGTGAGCTGGAATCTCCAAAATCATGCCCCGAAGTGGAACCTTTCGTCTCTCTAGGTGGACCGTCTCGAGTGCTTTGTCACAGTAACGGAAACCTGACGAGTGCATCCGTCCCCCTTTGAGAGAGAGAATCAGGCGCAGGGCTTACCTGAGGTCATCCGGGCAGGAGGGAGTGACGTCCCTGGGTGATGTGTCCCTCTGGAAGCAGGTGGGACCGTCCCCTTCTCTCTCACACACGCACAGAGCAGGACATTCACTGGGGGCTGTGACTGGGACAAATTGTTCTCTGCAAAATTCTCAGCGCCTGCAGGGGTGGTGGGTCACGGCTTGCCACAGTGTCCCCTGGGCCCCGAAGGACGTACTGAGATCTGGACCCTGGGCCCCCGTGCGTGTTCTATGAGGGACCGCAGCCCGTGCACATGGTCTGGGGCCCTGCCCCGCTGCCTCGCTCCAGCAGGTTGGTCCTCTCTGCAGGATGCTGACCCGTGTCCCTGCCGTCCAGCCCGGGGACCAGAAATCCGTATCTGGGTACCAAGGTGGGTGCTCCTGCCTCCCATGGTTTTATATGTATTTATATAAAATAAGCCACATCACCCACTTTCAAGTTTTTATTTTGAAAGCTCAGTAACGTGGCAGAGGCTGGCCTCCGACTGGCCATCCTCCTGCCTCAGCCTCCCAAGACTCGGGGAGGATCAGTGGGGCACCGTGGCGGCTGCAGATGCTGAAGATGTTAGCAGAAGCCGAGTTTCTTGGGCGCTCGGAGAGGACGAGCAAGAATCGAGTCGTGCGCATCGTCGTGTTTTGCATTTTATCTCCTCCCTGGGAGACACCCGGGGTAGCCTCCGTGATGTAGATTCTGTCTGGAAAGAAAAACCGAGAAGGGGCCAGAATCCAGCTCCTTGATGGACTGACTATAAATAACTCCCAAGAATCAATAATAAACTGAATGATCAACTTGGTATGATTAAATCTAGGGTGTCCCCCGGAGGGTCTTGAGTTGAAGGCTTGGTCCTGGGGAGGCAGGGGGCAGTGATGGGTTCCTGGCGCGCTCTGACCTCGTGAGTGAATTAATCCATTGATAGATCAATAATTGGAATGGAGTATTGATGGGAGGTGAGCACAAGGCATGTGGGGCTCAGTTGGAAGGAAATGAGGGCGGAGATGCGCTACCATTGGGACTATATCCTGTCCCTGGCCGGGACTATATCCTGTCCGTGGCCCCAGGACTATATCCTGTCCCTGGCCGGGACTATATCCTGTCCGTGGCCCCAGGACTATATCCTGTCCGTGGCCCCAGGACTATATCCTGTCCCTGGCCCCAGGACTATATCCTGTCCGTGGCCCCAGGACTATATCCTGTCCCTGGCCCCAGGACTATATCCTGTCCCTGGCCCCAGGACTATATCCTGTCCCTGGCCGGGACTACTTTGCTGGGCAGAGGGTTACGGTCCCTGTCACCTCTCCGCCAGGCAATGCCCATTTCTCTGGGCAGCGAGACAAATGTGTCACCTCATTAACACCAATGGATTTTTCTCCCCCTGTGGGTTCAGACGGGGTGACTCACGTAGGTGGTGACGTTTGCAAGTAAAAAAAAAAAAATTAAAATTAAAAACCAGAGAGAGAAAATGCAGAGCATGACCTGTGCGTAGTGCCAAGGGATTCTGGAGCTGGACCCTGAGCTGGACCCCGTGGGATCTCAGCGGAGCCCAGGACCCGACAGGAGGTCAAGGGAGTGTTCTGGGGGTGACCTGGTAAACCCCTGTGACCTGGCAGCGCGAGTGGTGGTCTATCGTTTGTCCTTGATGGCTCCCCAGAGCCCTGACATGCTGCTGCAGATTCCCGGGGGGAACTCTGTGCGGGGGCGCAAGATGCAGCCGAGTGGCCCAGAAAGGGACCAGCCCCGCTCCCTCCCTGGAGACCTCGGAGCGCGCTTGGTGCTTTGGATGGAGTTTCTGCTCCGTGGACTTTAATTTTTCTTTTCGCATTGGGAATGATTGGGCCCAGGGGCAGCTGGTTAGGAGGCACTGACCAAGAGGACCTCAGGAGCCAGGCGAAGCTCTGCTCTCTCAATGACAGCAGACAGACAGGCGGACCTGGGTGGTGGCACATGAGGATCAGGGGACAGTTCTATCAACGGCCCCCGGTGCTGACTCCACAGCTTCCTTCCCAGAAGCCCTGGACCTGCAGTGCCTGGCCTCCGGGCACAGCCTCCCCCACCGTCCTCACACACCACCTGTGACCTGCAGGGGACATGCAGGCGGGAAGGCATGTCCCTGAGAGGAGCCAGGGGACCCTGAAGGGGGGACTTCTGTGACCCTGATGCAGACCAGGTCCTGGGACCCAGGGGGATGAGGCTCCTTCCTCCAACCCTAAAATCTGCAAGAACAGGTTCCACTGAGCACCAGGCAGCAGTGGCCAGGGGGACCCAGAGTGGCCGTGACCGTGGGGACTGGAGAGTCGGAGGTCACCCTGCTGTCCGTCAAAGTCAGGAGGGGACCTGGGCGGGGCTCTCTGGGGACTTCCCTGGGACCCCCATAAAACTGGAGGCCGGGAGGGGCACGCTGTCCCTGTCCTCTCTGAGAGGACCCCTCTGTCCCTTGAGAGTGTCCCCTTCCCCTTTCCACCTCTTCAATACACTGCTGCCTGTCACTCTGAGTGACAGGTCTGACATCCTGCTGGCTTGGTGGCAGGAGTCAGGGGTCTCTAATCAGCCGCGTGGCTCAGCCCTGGAGCAGGACTGTCTGCATTTTGTGGCTGTCAACTCCGAGGAGGTGACACACTCAGATGAGCTCCGCGGAGGGACGTCAGGGACCGTCACCAACTCCCTCTCTCTGGGTTGGCTTCGCGGGCAGCTCAGGGCCCGTCATTAGTCGCGGGCCTTGCACACGGTAATAGCTTCCAAATGTAATTTGGGTTGTAAAGATGCAATCTCGGCCGCGGCTGGACGTCGAGATTAGTCCCAATGTTGAATTATTTACAGCTCCCTGTAATGAGAATCCAGGGACGAGCCTCGGGACGGGAGGAGGAGGAGGAGTTGACGTGGGGCTCAGGGTTTCAGAGGTCCAGTCCCTGGTGGCCGACTCCATGGCTCTGGCCCAAGGGGAGCAGAACAAGATGGCGGCAGGGCCTGGAGGAGGAGAGCAGCTCAGGACAGGGCCCCAGGGAGCAGAGAGAGCTCTGCCCACCAGGGACAGGACAGAGACCCCCAAGGCACAGCCCAGGGACCCCCTCCTCCAGCCACACCCCACCTGCTGCAGTCTCCACCCAGTGAATCCATCCAAGTGGATTAATCCACTATTAGGTTACACCAGGAAGCAGAGAGAGCTCTGCTCACCAGGGACAGGACAGAGACCCCCAAGGCACAGCCCAGGGACCCCCTCCTCCAGCCACCCCCCACCTGCTGCAGTCTCCACCCAGTGAATCCATCCAAGTGGATTAATCCACTATTAGGTTACACCAGGAAGCAGAGAGAGCTCTGCTCACCAGGGACAGGAGAGAGACCCCCAAGGCACAGCCCAGGGACCCCCTCCTCCAGCCACACCCCACCTGCTGCAGTCACCACCCAGTGAGTCCATCCAAGTGGATTAATCCACTATGAGTCTACACCTCTCCTCATCATAGAATAGATTGATAGATACCAGGTGACACGTTATTTAGGCAGGTGATTGACAGGCATGAGAGATAGACAAGTAGATCAATGGATAAACAGATCACTGTGGAGACGTGGGAGAGAAGAGATGTATCCAGAGACGCCCTAATGAATCAATGACAGGTAACTCCATGGGCAGAGGCGATAGGTGGGACGGGAGATGACAGGTTGATGGGATGGATGGGTGGACAGATGGGTAGATCCATATTGGATAGACAGACGGTAGCTGGATGGACAGATGGTAGAAAGAGAGGTGGATGGGAAGATGGTTGATAAAGAGATATGATGGATAGGTGCATAGATAGACAGACAGACAGAATGGATGGATGATAGATGATAGAGAGATAGATGGGTGGGTGGATAAGTAGATGGATGGATGGACAGGTGGATGGACAGATGGGTGGATGGATGGGTGGATGGGTGGGTGGATGGGTGGGTGGATGGATGGATGGGTGGATGGATGGGTGGATGGGTGGATGGGTGGGTGGATGGATGGGTGGATGGATGGATGGGTGGGTGGATGGGTGGGTGGATGGATGGGTGGGTGGATGGGTGGGTGGATGGATGGGTGGGTGGATGGGTGCATGGGTGGATGGATGGATGGGTGGGTGGATGGGTGGATGGATGGATGGATGGATGGATGGATGGGTGGATGGATGGATGGGTGGATGGATGGATGGGTGGATGGGTGGATGGATGGATGGATGGATGGGTGGATGGGTGGGTGGATGGGTGGGTGGATGGATGGATGGGTGGATGGGTGGATGGGTGGGTGGATGGGTGGGTGGATGGGTGGATGGGTGGATGGATGGATGGGTGGATGGGTGGGTGGATGGGTGGATGGGTGGATGGATGGGTGGGTGGATGGATGGATGGGTGGATGGGTGGATGGATGGATGGATGGATGGATGTGTGGATGGATGGGTGGATGGATGGATGGATGGATGGGTGTATGGATGGATGGGTGGATGGATGGGTGGGTGGATGGGTGGATGGGTGGGTGGGTGGATGGGTGGATGGGTGGGTGGGTGGATGGGTGGATGGGTGGATGGGTGGGTGGATGGGTGGATGGGTGGGTGGATGGGTGGATGGGTGGATGGGTGGGTGGATGGATGGATGAATGGATGGATGGATGGATGGATGGATGGATGGGTGGATGGATGGATGGGTGGATGGATGGGTGGATGGATGGGTGGATGGGTGGATGGATGGGTGGATGGATGGATGGGTGGATGGATGGGTGGATGGATGGATGGATGGGTGGATGGATGGGTGGATGGATGGGTGGATGGATGGATGGGTGGATGGTTGGATGGGTGAATGGGTGGATGGGTGGATGGGTGGATGGATGGGTGGATGGGTGGATGGGTGGATGGATGGGTGGATGGATGGGTGGATGGATGGATGGGTGGATGGATGGATGGGTGGATGGATGGATGGGTGGGTGGATGGGTGGATGGATGGGTGGGTGGATGGGTGGATGGGTGGGTGGATGGGTGGATGGGTGGGTAGACACTTGTCAGATGTATGAATCAATAGTTGCACAGACAACTGGTCAGATGGATGATACTCAGCCCCACATGTTAATGGCACCTCTTCTCTGCCCCTCACCCTGTTTGCTGATCCCAGGAGATAAATAAGGTTGCTCTCATGCAGTGGTTAAGAGCAGGAGTGCTGTTCTCAGCCGCCCCAGGCTGTGTTATCTACAGCAGGTGAATCCACGTCTCTGTTTCCTCTGTGTCAAGTGCAAGGCAGAGACAAGTGCAGTGCTTGCTTGGTAGGGTTGTTGTCCGGCAACCTGCGTCTCGATGGCACGGTGAGAGCCGGGAGTGCAGAACCGTCACGGAGAGAGTGAATGTGGAGTGTGCCTCTTCAAATGCACTTGACGATGTTCCTCTCCAGCGGCTCGGAAACGAGGTCAGCCGTTTCCCAACCGCAGGAGCCTGTCGACCTCGCTCTTAAGAGGACATCTCCTTCCGTCCGAGGCCCCCAGAGCCCACAGCTCTCTGGATGGAGACAGGTCACAAAAGGGCAGGGTTGTCATCCCCTGTGGGGAAGACAAATGTCCTGTGTAAATCCCAAGGGGGTGACGAGCGGTGGCGCACCGTGATGCGGATGTCATGCTTGTTGCTGGGGACTGACCTCAGGGCGCTCGGCAACCCAGCCGCGACCTCAGCTCCTTTTACTTTTATTTCAAGACCCGGCCTCACTTAGTTGCTGAGGGTCTCCCTGATTTACTGAGGCTGGCCTCCACTTGCCATCCTCCTGCCTCAACCTCCCGAGTCACCGGAGCTCTAGGTGTGGACCACCGTGCTGGACTCAATGATATCATAAGAATTTATTTGGGGACCGGGGGTGGCGCTCAGCGGGATAACCCTGGCCCTGCATGTGTGAGGTCCTGGGATCAATATTCAGCCCTGAAAAAGAAAATAGAATTTTCTCCTTTTTTTTTTTTCTTTTTGTGCCACTTTTAGCAGGAATTCTAAGCCACCGGCAGGAAATTTAGGGTTGTCCACGTCGCGGGGTGCGTTCCCCGGGATGGCGGGGGATGGTGCAAGGTTTCACCCAACCGCCATCCCTCACCCAGGGCTTGGTTTAGGGACGGATGTTTCTATTTGTGTCTGGAACTTTTGCAGGAATCTGAGATAATTGAGCGTCTTTGCACCTTCCTCCAGCTGTTGCATTCCGACCTCAAATCGAGATTTTTTCATGGAAAAAAATAAAATACTCAAAATAAGGTCGCATGCACAGAGACCCGCGGGCTTGGCTCTTCTCAGCTGACCCGCAGCGGTGGCCTCGCCGCCCGCCGGTGGCTGGTGACACCGCCCCGCCCCCTGGGTTGACAACATTCACACTTAGAGTCACACTTGGAGTCTGTGGGTTCTAATTTGGTTCCTGGGGGGGACTTAAAACATCCAGGGCCCAGGAGGCAGCAGAGGACGGGTGTCCACAGCTGCTCTCCGGCCCTGTCCAGCTGGGCCTGGGCTCACCCTGATTCCAAAATGGCGGCCGCAGACAGACCGGGACCTCCATGGGGCACCAGGTAAGTCACTTGCTCGGGGTACCCCGGGATCACGTCCCCAGCATGGATTCCAGTCGAGGCAACTCGACCCGCGACCTCGCGGTGGGCTGGACGTGGTCCTGGGGGGCCCTGAGCCATCCATCCATGGGGACTCCCAACGTCGCCCATGGCTGGGGACACATGGTGGAGGGACTTTGTCCGCATGGAAATTGACGATGTATCAGGGTGTCACAGGAGCTGGGTGGCCCCAGGTCATGGGGAAGGGAGTCCCAGCCTCAAATGTCCCCCCGTGTCCACGCTGGGGCCCCTCTCACAGTGCCAAGGCCAAGGCTTCTCGGCCATTGTCCCCTGTTCCCTTGGATGAGCCCCGAACAACTATGTGTCACCTCCCAACCGAGTTCACGGAGCCCTAGAACCTGTCCCCGTCCACCTGTTCAAGCACCAAGTCATCTGGTGGGACATGACCCTGCGGACATGGTGGAGTGGCCAGGCGTGGGCCGTGGTGTCCTTCTGTCGGTTAATGAGTAGGTGACAGCTTTGGCTCCGTCCCTCCCAGAGCCACGCTGAAGCCCGCCCTCGCTGGCCCTGACCAGCTTCCAGGACCCGGGACTTCCAGGACCCTTTTTGTGCATTACCCAACCTCAAGCGTTTTGTGACAGTCACAGCAAGAAACAAAGGCCTCATGGGGGGGGACTTAGGAGCCGGCGTGAACTCTCCTGAGGTGCAGGGAGGGCAGGTGGCCTTTAAGAAAGTGACCTCAGCGTGGCTCTGGGGCTCAGGTGACCGTCGGGTGGGCGGGTGGCGGTGCAGTGTCACGGGGAGACCCAGCGCGGTTTCAAAAATATTTTATTTTCTGGAGCAGCCATGGGTGTGGGGACGCCTCAGCCTCGTCCGAGGGCCTCTCTCCGCACGAGGAGGCAGAAGCGATGGAGAGATGACACGGAGGGCCACACGTCACGCCTACGAGACTCCACAAATGGCAGCTTTGGGTGTAGAAAAGGCTCACGGGGGACACGCGGACGGGAGGAGGAGGGGCCGGCGGCCCGTCGGCGCCGGGGACACTCCCGGGGGCCCTACTGCGTCCCTGCCTCTGGGCCTTGGCCGTCCAACGTGACGCACGCGTGCCCTGGAGTCCCCACGTCACCCCGGCTGCATCTGCTCTGGGCACTTCCTGGGACTCTCTGGTGGTCCCCGGGCAGACGGTGCCACCCGGGTCTCGCCGGGGGTCCCCTCCTTCCCAGGCTCCATCTCTCCTCTCTGCAACCGACTAGGTGACCCTATCGGGGTGACGACGTGGCAGCGAGTCCCCGGGCGATGTCCCCGGAGCTGGTGGCCGCGCGGACACGGGAGGAAGCCGGGAGCGCGGGGCACGGGCTGAGCCTGAGGGTCGCGGTCGGGACCCAGGGACACCCACCCTGATGATGGCGATTCGTGGGCAGCTGATGGTCCCCCCTCCCCAGGGACAGGTGACAGGAGAAAGTCAGCACGTCCCCTAGGGGCCCCGAGGGCGTGGGACCCCGTGTATTGCAACTATGGACCAGGGGACAGCCATGGAGACCTCGGACGGGGAGCGCCAGGCAGGCAGCTGGGCAGGGGGTGGCTGGAGGGGACCACGGGGGGCAGATGGACACTACGGACACCAAGATGGCCCAGAGGTGACAGTGCCCGAGGCTCCTGATTGCCTGGGGATGGCTTGCCAAGATGAGTGTCGGGAGGATGGCCTTAATCCTCATGGACGGTCACCCACCCCGCGCCCCGGTGCGGCTGGACTGGCATGCTGGCCGGCTGGCGGTCCCCGGAGATGGGCGGCGCCGGTGACCCGGGCCGGGCACGAGCCTCGGGTGCGGAGATGGTGCCCGCCGCGGGCTGGTCCTCCAGGGCTGGTCTCACGACTTCCCGGCTGCTGCCTGCCGTGCGGTTTGGTAGAGGTCACCACTGTCACCTGTGCCCTCTGTCACGTCAGACACCCTAGGTGACAGACAGAACAGAGGGAAGAAAAACACAGGAATCAGAGACCGGGGGTTTAATGGTGGACCGTGGAGACGCGCCTCCTTCCCGCTACTCAAAACCCAATTCTCGTTTCCTGTTACCGTGTTGGACACTAGGGACCAGGACCCCCACCCCCCAGGGAAGCCCTGACACCTACAGTTTGGATCTAGAGTGTCCCCCAGAGGCCATGTGCTCAAGACTTGGTCTCCAGGGTGGCCTGTCGCAGGTGGCGAGGGCTCAAGGAGGTGGAGCCTGAAGGGAGGAAGTTAGGTCTTTAGAGAGTGTTCTTAAAGGGGCTACTGGGACCCCAGGGTCTTCTTCTTTTCTGTTTCCTGGATGTCAGGAGCCCAGCGCCTTTGCCACACCAAGTGATCCGCCATGATGCTCTGCCTCAACACGGACCCCAAGCCAAGGGAGCGGAATTGGGTGGAAATTTCTACAATTGTGAATGAAATATATATATATCGGTCCTCAAAGGTTGATCGTCTCAAATATTTGTCACGATGAGGACACATTTTTTGTCCCCTCTAGAACGAGGGTGTCCCTGAGCCATCTCGTAGGACCAGAAACTGGGCAAATGCTGAAATCCATCCGCCCCCCAAGAAGAATGTCTAAGAAACCAATATGAAGGCGTTCCCAGTGACCAAAGATGGAGCAACTTCACCCAGAAAGTAAAGGAATATGCAGGAGTGACTCCAAATGTGACACAAATGTCCATTTAATTATTGACAAATAAGTAAATGAAGGGGGCAAGGTAAGTCTCACACCCAGATTCCAGGTATTTTACGGAGATATTCCACGTGACCCATGTTGCTTCAGCCGTGGACCAAGGCCAGCGCCAACGGTGACATAATGGAATGACATAACGGGCTCGGTCCTCCAGTCCACCGATGGGGTCACAACTGGTCTCCTCCAAGAGACCAGCCACCCCCATCCACCCATGAGAAAAACACACCAGAGCAAGCCCAGTGGACGCCATTCCAGAGAATCCTGGCTATGTCCTTCTCGGAACTCTCAAGGTCATTGAAACTGCCACCAGCCACCCAGAGTCAAGGGACTCTATGTCCCTGGAGATGCTGGGACATGAAGAGGAAAGTGCAGAGTTTGGGCTGAAATGGGTCAGAAAGCAGAGCAGATGCACCTGAGCCACATTTTCCCATCGGCGGCCATTTTTGCATATGGCGGAACACAAGGAGCCCTTTGACTCAGCAGAGCCTTTGGAGACCCTCAGCCGAGTGCGGAGGGAATTTTGGACCCCACCACCCTCGGGTCAGCCCGAGAGGTAATGCTCACCAAAGAGATGGACCCGTCCGTCATGCACGGATGTCCCTGGGGGGTGTGGGAACGATCGTCCACTGGGAATGATTTAGGGCCACGTCTTGGGAACCAATGGATGGTTGAGGAGGAAGACGGAGGACCTGCTGTGGGGACGAGGGACATGTCCTTCAGGACTGGGGCACAGGAGTCCATTTAAACAGCAAAAGGAAAAGCCTTTTTGTGTGAGGGGACCAGGCTCGGTGGTGCACGCCTGTCATCCCAGCAACTCAGGAGGCTGAGGCAGGAGGATGGCAAGTTGGAGGCCAGCCTGGGTGACTGAGCAAGGCCCTGTCTCCAAAGTTCATGATAAAAAGGCCGGGAGTGCAGTCCAGTGGTCGAGCAGCCCCGGGTTAAGTGGCCAGGTGAGCTGCAGCCCGAGGGCCAGAGGAGCCCATCTCCCAGGAGGCAGTGAGGACCGTGCCGCGGAGGCTGGGGCTGGGTCTCGGGGCAGGGATCAGAATGACCATGGGGACCAATAACCTTGCCCTGTCCCGGCTGACCCCACGTTCCTGGAACCACAGAGAGGAGCTTGAGTGACAGTTCAGGGCTGGACTCCGTCCCCCCCCCCCCAGATTCTGACCCTAACTCCCAGGACCCGGGATGTGACTGTCCTTGGAGACAGGGTCCTAGAGAGGTGATGGAGGTCAGCAGGGTGGCCTGAGGCTGGGAGAAGAGGGGCTGGGGACACAGACGCACAGACGGATGGACGACCTTCGGCAAGCCCAGGAGAGAGCCCTCGGGAGGAGCCCGCGCTGCCCACGCCTGGCCCTGGGACCTCCACCCTCCAGGACTCGGGGGACATTAAGTGTCCATTGTTGGTGTCCCCAGTCTGTGTGACGTTCTGTGTTCCAACGGCTCCACCCACTAACACCCTGAAGGAACCAAACGGGGGCCCATCAGAATTCCACTGGCCACCATCCAATATGGCGCCAACCAATATGGCGGCCACCGGCCACATGGGTCTCCCTGAGTTTAACTGAACTCGATTTCAGTGACACTAAACATGCAGGACCCCACGTCGCCCCATGGAACCAGAGTCTGGTTGTCACTCGAGGTTGGTGGCCCTCGTGCTACAAGTGCCTCTGGGCTCCCCTGTCCATCTTGGGTTGGATCCATCTCTTGGTCCCAGGAAAGAAGAGACCGCTGGTCCCAGCAGACCTCTGCACCAAACAACCCTCGAAGCTACTTGGATGTCCTTGAAAGGGTGGTAGTTCTGTCCCCCACGGGGTCACCCTTCCGAGGTGCCAGATGGCCAGTTCCGTGGAGTTGCCATGCACCCACCAGTCATGGCTCTCCATGGCTGCCCCGTGACGCTCGGATCTTTGAGTCCCCTTAAGACAGGAGGGGACACCCACCGCTTCTCTCCTCCAAACGACCTTGTCCTGGGCGCCATTTTGTTTTTGCCATTGGGTCTGAGTCCCCTCCTCCCCATCTGTCTGGGTCCCCTAAACCCTTGGGGCCAAGCGCTGACTCCTCACGGGCTGCGATTTGGGATCTGCCATTGCACCCAAAGCCGTGTCACTAGCGGAATCTAGAACTTGGTCCGCCAGCCCCATGTCCCGGGGAAGGTCCTCCTTCCTGGGAGCCTGGGAGACGGGACGGAATTCCAGGGCTGAGCTGCGTTCGGAGACTGCGTTGGAGAGACCAAGGGGGACCCCCTCTGCGGGATCCACACAGTGTCCACCCGGTGCTTCGAGGGGACGGCCAGACGCCGGGCCCCTTCTCTTCCAATGATCCTTTGGCAGCGGGGCTGGTCACACTGCTTTTCTCTCTTGATAACATATCCCAAAGCCAGAAGCCAGGCGCGGTGGCTCACGCCTGTCACCCCAGCGGCTGGGGAGGCTGAGGCAGGAGGATCTCGCAAGTTGGAGGCCAGCCTCAGCAACTTAGCCCTGAGCGACTCAGCGAGACCCTGTGTCTAAATAAAAAATTTAAAAAGGGCTCGGGATGTGGCTCAGTGGTTAAGCACCCCTGGGTTCCACCCCTGGGACCCCCAAAACCCTACCTGTCCAGGGCAGTTTTGCATCAGGACCCCGTGAAGTCCAGCTGACTGGGTCTTTTCCTAAAGAGCAAGACTGGAAAGCTCATTTCACACGACCCGTCTGCCTTCCCCTTAGAGCCATTGCTTGGCTTTCCATTTGGAACCAAGCGTTCAAATTTGCAAGCTCGGGGACCCACGGGGAGGGGACACAGAAATGTCACCGGGCGGGACTGGCCAGCGTGCACCCAGATGGAGCAGTTTGGGGTGCAGGGGGGGCACGTCTGTCTCTGGTGGCATCAGAGCTCGGAATGGCTGAAGCCAGCCGAGCCAGGTCCCCTCCACCAGGGAAGCCACAGAGGACCAGGGAAATGGAGGCCCCGAAACAGGTCACCCGGTTCCGGCGGGAAGTAGCCTGTCTTTAGACTAAATAAAACCCCGGGGTGTGGCAGCAAGGACCTGGGGGACGTTTTTAATTCCGGTGGAAGAATAATTATCAGCTAAATATAACGCCTGCCGGGAGACGGAGCCCCCCCTCCTCGGTGTGCACCCTAGAAATAACGGGGAAACGCAGAGGCCAGGGCAGAGTGGACACCCGGCTGTGGATTCCTTTAAACCGTCTACACCAAGCGTGAACATGTGCGTCTGAACCCTTCCCATCCTCCCCGGAGGAAAACACAAAAGCAATAAAATTATAACAACAGTCGGGCACGGTGGTGCACGCCCGGTCATCCCACCGACCCGGGAGGCTGAGGCAGGAGGATGGCAAGTTGGAGGCCGGCCTCGGCAACTTAGCGAGACTCTGAGCAACTTACGAAGACCCTGTCACTTGGTAAAAAATAAATAAATAAATAAAAATAAAAAGGGCTGGGGGATGTGGCTCAAGGGGTGAAGCACCCCTGGGCTCCATCCCTGCTACCAATAATAATAATTTAAAAATAAGGGGAAAAAAAGCGCAAATGTTTGATTGCAGTCAGTTCTGCTGCAAAGCTACCCATATGTTGGTGCAAAGAACTGAACTAGGCAGATGCACAAGGAAAAATAAATAGAAAAAAAAATAACCCAGGGGTCAGGGTGACAGTCCACACACCAGCAACACACAAATCCTGCTGCGTGCCCAGATGATTCGCTGCCCGGAATCGGGTGGCCACAAATCTGCTGCTTTGCCAACATGCATTAATCGGAGGTCCCTGGGGCCGGCTTATTGATTCTCTGACCTGTTTCATGACTGGTTAATCTCCTGCGCGCATTTGGGTATTTATCAGTGGTTTTTTTTACAGCCCGGAGACGATCCTGGGGGGCTCCTCTCTTTGTAAGCGTCTTTGCGGGAAGCGTATGATCTGCACCACTTTCCACTTAATTGCTTCTACCATTTTGGGGACATGGGGGGGGTACAGCAGGTGCCTAATAAATGCACAAGTCCTAAACAATGCTGCTGAGGAGGTCAGTCTGCAAAAAAAAACCACATTGCATCTGCCCCACCACCACCACCACCACCACCACCACCACCTCCCTGCTCCGGATTCTCTTCTCTCAGCTCTGTGGGCCCGGCCTCCCCACGGCCAGCCTCGACCTCACCTCCTGTTCACGCTATTTTGAGCTAAAAGCTACACTTATTAAATTGGTTTCTAAAGTTAGTGCCCAGACTTGGCTCCGGAGGAAGCTGAGGTCTTTCCAAAATCCCCGGCTGCGTGGACGGACAGGGCTTGGAAGGTAGTTTCCATTCTCGGCCAGGCCCCGGGGAAGAGGCCGGGGGTGGAGGCCGGCCCCCGGAAGGCCACAGAGGCCGCTGGGCTCAGCTTTCCCCCTCCCGCTGGGCCTCGCTGAGCGAGCACGGCCACGAGGTCCCCCGTGCTTTGGCTGGCACGTCGTCCTCTTTGAATGGACACAGTGCCCGCTGCCAGACCAAGTCTGCGGGGGGTGGAGGGCGGAGTAAAAATAACTGGTGGAGACGAGATCTTTTTAGAAATGGGATTCCTTCCTCCAGCTCCAAAGGCAGGCCGTATTTAGAAGGCTTCTCCGCGCCACATCTGTGCGTGGAAGCTCCGGGGGAGCCCCTAGCCTGGGCACCGGCCTTGGAGAGACGTGCGTAAAGGTGCGTAAAGGTGCGTAAAGGTGCGTAAAGGCGCACAAGGCGCAGGCGCCCCTTCCTGCCAGCCTGCTTCCCGCGCCTGCACCTAGCACCCTGCGTCCAGCCCAGCCCCTGGGCAGGTCCCCATTCACATCTATCCCCCAGGTCCCCAGACGCAGCTGCATCTCGGGGACCAACCCCCCCCCCCAAACATCTTGCAACTCCGTCTCATCTTTACGCACACGCACCTGCATCTGGTTTTTCAGATGTGTGTGCAACAGGGGGCGAGTCTGAAGTCCGGCATCTGTGGGAGCCGGGCCTGGACAGGCAGGCGATGGGCAAGACGCATCGTGGCAGACAGACAGACAGACAGACAGAGGCGCAGGCCTGGCCCGGTTTCGGGGAGCCGAACGGAGCTCCGGATGCCGGAGTCAGGGATTTTCTAACGTCGCCATTTATCTACAATCGCACCATGTTTACCTTTGCATAATAATAATAATAATAATAATAATAATAATAATAAAGAAAAATCCCTTGTTTGGTTCTCTAGATTTGGAGAGGCACCGCAGGAGGCTGCCCTCAGCCGAGTGGAGGCTCAGATAGTTCTCTTGGGGGGGGGGGTTGTGTCCACTTCTGAAGGGGGCTTTGAGGACGCTCTCTACCCTCAAGGGGACTCCAAGCACTGACCACTCAGCATCTCTTTTCTGCAGGACGCAACCTGCAGCTGGTAGCTTTGGGGATAGCTCTTGACCCACAAGGGGACTCCAAGCACTGACCACTCAGCATCTCTTTTCTGCAGGATGCAACCTGCAGCTCAGAGCCTCTCCCCCCAATGCACGCCAGACACCCCGCACTTTGCTCTTGCTGGGGCCCGAGCGTCCACACCCACCGAGGACGGCCCTGGACCTCTGGGATCCCGGACGCGTTACGTAACCTCGGAGCTCGCGGCCTCCTGTTTGGGCTCGGAGCTGGAGGATGTGCCCGGGCTGCAGCCAGGAGGAGGGAGCACAGTGTCAATAACTCCGCAGCCGCTGCCCGCCCGCCGGCTCCGTAGCGCACGCCGCAGAAATACTAGGTGAAGTGGCTATTTATAGGACGCCCGGGGTGTCTGGGTTGTAAGGCACCCGGCTCTTGTATTTTTATTTTTTTATTTTTTTTTCCTTCTTGCCCAGGGCAAACGATAAAGGTGCTGGTAGCTCAGGTCTCTTTCTTTTTTTCCTTTTTCTTTTTAAAATTCTGTCTGTGCAGGGCTGGCCACTCTGCAGGCTGACCCTTAGCGCCCAGTCCCGTTTCAACACCCATGAACTGGCCTCTTGCGGAGGCCTGAGATGCCCAAATGGCCACGGTGCTCTGACGGCTCCCTGGCAGCTGTGAGGAAACTGGGGGAGCAGGAAGGAGAGCCACACATACCGGATTCCCAGCCCCGGGGACGGTCACCTGTGTCCAGAAAGCACCAACACCCCCCACCCCCAGCATCTCCGGCAGGCACCACAGCTCGGAGGTCACGGCTTCTCCGTCAACGCCCGGCTGTGTGACCTTGGGCAAGAACCACCTCTCTCTGTTCCGGTGCCTGCACCCCAAGGGGACAGAGCTCTGCTCTGCCGTCTCCCAGGACAGCTGCCCGGGTGCTGGGGAGGGCCCCGTGGCGGGGGGGGGGTCTTTGTAGGTCACAGACGGATGCCTGGGCCCGAGTCACTGACTTCCTGTTGTCTCGGACACTCTGGTTGTACCCTTGTCTGCTTGGGCAGGAACCCATCTTCCATCCATTAATATATCTTATCTCCATCCATCCATCTGTGCATCCATCTATCCATCCATCCATCCATCATCCATCCATTGATACATCTGTCCCATCTACCTATCCATCTATCCATCTGTCCATCCTCTCCATCCATCCATCCATCATCCATCCATTGATACATCTTATCTGTCTATCCATCCATCTGTCCATCCTCTCTATCCATCCATCCATCATCCATCCATTGATACTTTCTATCTATCTATCTATCTATCTTTCTATCTATCTATCTATCCATCTGTCCATACCATCCATCCATCCATCCATCCATCCATCCATCCATCCGTCCTATCTATCCATCCATCCATTCATCATCTACCCATTGATACATCTTATCTATCTATCTATCTATCTATCTATCTATCTATCTATCTATCTATCTATCTATCTTTCCTATCTATCCATTCATCCATCCATCATCCATCCATTGATACACTTTATCTATCTATCTATCTATCTATCTATCTATCTATCTATCTATCTATCTATCTATCTATCTATCCATGTATCCATCCATCTTTCCTATCTATCCATCCATCCATCCATCATCCATCCATTGATACACCTTATCTATCTATCTGTCTATCTATCTATCTATCTATCTATCTATCTATCTATCTATCTATCTATCTATCTATCTATCTTTCCTATCTATCCATTCATCCATCCATCATCCATCCATTGATACACCTTATCTATCTATCTGTCTATCTATCTATCTATCTATCTATCTATCTATCTATCTATCTATCTTTCCTATCTATCCATCCACCCACCCATCCATCCATCCATCCATCCATCCACCCATCCACCCTTTGCCGACCACTTATCTATGTCTATCTGTCTGTCCACGGCAGGCCTTTGTGTCCTGAACCAAGCGTGACCAGACCCGTGGGCTCCGTGCCCTCTTGGACCCCTTGCCATTTGAATTCGCGGTCCCTCGACTTGGTTCTGGTTGGGTGACGAGTCTTTGCAGCAGAGATGGTAGGGACCACGGGGCAGGAGATGGAAGTGGCCCAGTGTGGGGGGCTGCCTTCTCGTCCCCGGGAGGGACTCTCGGGCAAGCTGGACCTACACTGCCCAGCCAGATTGGACATCACAAGGGAGGAAATCACCCCCAGAGGGACCGAGATGGCCCCCACTCCAAGAAGCCACCAGATTCCAAGGGAACCTCGATGCCCACCAGCACAGGGGACAGAAGGATCTGCCCGGCACCGGCCCCGGACCCTGTGAGGCTGGCGTGGCAGGTGTTTGAGTCACGAAATGAGTTTGAATCCTGCTTCTTCTTCGGACCCCACTGGTGGCCGAAGCCCACAACCCGATTCTGCCCCAGGGCTCAGGACCAACCGGCTTCTCGTGATGTGTGGCTTCTCCCTCCCTGCGAGGGTGCCCTGCCTATGTCCGCCTGTCCCTTGGGCTCCCAATCCCGGTGCTTTGTGTCTGGCTTTGGGGTGCTGCAGAACTGGAGGGGGGGGGCTCGGTCCACAGCAGGGGATTGGCATTCACCCTTGAGACTGGGACCTGTCACGCTTCTTGCAGTCCCTTCCCAATCACGTGGGACGTGTTGGTACGACGTCCTGTTGCCTGGGGACGCTTCGGGGACCCAGCTGTGCAAAGCCAGCTCAGGGTTCTGGTGCCCAGTCTCGGGGAACCAGTTGGGAAGGTCAAAGACAGGGCTGGCCGCTCAGGGGGGGTTCCAGACATGCTCCCCCCTCCCCCGAATGGGGCCACCTGCCCCTCGGCACCTCTGGTTCACACGGTGGCTCCTGGGGACAAGCTCCATAATTGCTGTCTCCACACCAATTTCCACTCCAGCCCACAGCCGAGGGAGCCTGTTCCCATCTGCAGATGTCCCCACGGCCAGCCCTGGGGAACCTGGGCATGTTTTCTCTGGGTCCCTCCCCGATCCCCGGCTTCTCCAGAGGAACATTCAAAGGGAAAGCGATTCTTTTCTCTCTCGCGAGCAAAATATTTCCTTAAGTCACAGATGTTTCTCGGCAAACTTGCCAGGAGCACTTGGCAGGGGACAAGGCTCCCTTCTGGTCACGTCTGTCCTTCTCCTCAGGGGACAGGGGACCTTGGAAGAGATCTTTCCGGTCCCCGGGATATGGTCCTTCTGGGGTCACCACTAATAGGTGACCCCAGACCTGTTCTTCATTTGGGTTCCTACTGTCCCCTGGAGGGGTCCGTGTGCTGCGCCTGGCACCGGCCCCCAGCGCCGCGCTACCCTTCTGTGGCTCAGCACCGGGGGACCTCGGCTCGGGGTCCTCGCGCCTCCCTGCGGGCACAGGGCTGGGGACGGGGTAGCGCCGGGTGCGCAATGGCACAGCGGACCTGGCAACCCGCGCCCCAGTCGGCACCGCGCTGCCCCGCGGCTGCCACCAACCACCGGAGCGCAGTCGCATCCTCGGACCCAAGACACCGGTGGGTGGGACGGACCCCGAAGGGCACCCCTCTGCGTACCCACCTGCAGCTCCCCCCCCAGCTCCTCGCACCCGCAGGGGGCGTGCGAGGCGCAGTGCGGACCCCGGGGGACAGTCCCATCCCCGGCTCCCGCGTCCTCCCCAAAGTTGCGTCTCCCGCACCCTCGCCCCGCAGAGCGGCCGCAGGAACTCACCCACTCGCCCCGGTCCATCCCTGAAGGTCAAGGCCAGGTGGCGGAGGCGGGCGCGCGGCGGGGCCGCGGCTGGGGGTCGCGGGCGGCGGGCGGAGGACCCCGCGGGGCGGCTCAGTCCCCCTGCCCCGCGCGGCGGCCCTCGGGCCGGGGGCGCGGGCCGCGGCGCTCAGATGCCGTGGTCGCAGTCCACATCGCGGCAGATGTACCAGAGGATCACGTAGAGGATGAGGAGGATGGCGAAGATGAAGAGGGCCACCAGGATCGCCTTGGTCACCGGCGAGATGAGCGACTGCATGGCCCCGGCGGGGCGCACGGGCGGGCGGGGGGCGCGTGGGGGCGCGGGGCGCGGCGCTCACGACCCCCGAGCGCGCCCGGAGCCCCGCGCCGGCCCCGCGCCGCATCCGCAGTGCCCGGTGCCAGGGACGGCGCTCGCGGCTCGGCGGCGGCGGCGGAGTCGGGCTGCTGCTGGGCGGCCACGGCTCGGCGCCCGGCGCGCTCGCTCCGGCGCGGGCGGCTGCGCGCGGGGCTCCCGCCGCCCGGGCCCCGGCTCCTCGCCCTCACCGCGCCCGGCGGCCGCGGGGCTGGGCGGGCGGCGCGGGGGGCGCGGGGCGCGGCCGGGCCGGGGCCGCGGCCATAGGCGAGGACGGAGGCGAGGACGCAGGGCCGCGGGGGAGGCGCGCGGGCAAGTCCCCGAAAACTTGGGTGGCGGCGAGACAGCGGGCGCGCGGTGACAGGTGGAAGCGCCGGCCCCGCGGGGCGCAGCGCGCAGCCGTCCACCCGCGCGGGGGGCGCGGGGGCGGCCGAGGAGCGTGTGCGCGGGAAGGCGGCGCGGGGGCGAGCCCGGGGGAGGGGCTGCGGCGAGGGGGCGCCCTCCGCAGACGGGGGAGGGGAGGTCCCGCCGGCGCCCCTGCCGGTCACCCCGCCCACCGCGCTGCCCTCCCGGATCCCCCGGGTCCTGAGCGCTGGCGGCGGCCTCCGGCCCCCCTGCCCCCAGATGCCACCCCGTCCTCCCCGCGCCCGGCTACCGAGGAGCGGCCCTGGGATGGCGGAGGGCTAGGGGCGCCCCTTCCCCTCCCCCGCGGGCGGGAGGGCGGGCGGGCGGTGGCCGCGGGGAGGGGGCTGCGCATGGCAGCTCCGGTCGGCGACACCAGGGCAGGAGCGAGCGGGCGGTGGGAGGGCGGGGCGCGGCGCAGACCCTGGCCCAGACTCGGGACTTACATCATGGGGAGGGGGCCCCCGCGGTGCTGCTGGGAGACAGAGGTGCAGCGGGTGCGGACCTCGGGGCGCACGGAGGGAGGTCGGTCTCTGCCCTGCGCGACACCGGGCGTCTCGGACACACACATCTCGCTGCGCGTGCACACACACACACTCGCGCGCGCGCGCACCACACACATACACACCTTTCCCTCAGTGTGGGCTACGTTTAGGGCCGAGACCCGGAGGGGACGGTGGCGGAGTAGAAAGCACAGAAAGACCAGGAACACCCCCCCCCCCAAAAAAAAAATAAATAAATAAAGGCCCCCTACAGGATGGTGCATGTGCCCTTCCCAACGCGGAGTGAGCTGGTGTGGCGCACAGTTCTGGGGCCTGCGCTGCGAATCCACGTCTTGGAAACACCCAGGGAGCCCAGTTCTCCAGCCTAGGGCTCCTGTGACCTCTGCCTCCGCACCACCTGTGGCCCCAGCGACAGCCACCAGGGCCTGGGTTAAGGTGCATGACCTCATGCGGCAGGAGAAAGGGCTCATCCTGAGCTCTCCGTGTGTCTCCTGCCCGGAGTCACCTTGGAAGGGACCAGGCTGTCCTGGGGAGAAGTCAGGGTGGACCCCTGCAGATGCATGACCTCCACTGGGTCTGGCCACCTGTGTCCTGAGCTGCCAGGTTGGGTCTCCTGCTGTAGAATTCGCACCAGGTGCCCCTCATTCCTAAATGGCTTCTTGCTGGGTTCCCCGTACCACGGGATACCTAGTATGTCAGGAGCAAGGAAAACTCTTGCCAACCCTTGAGCAATAGATCTGATGACTCTTCAGTAAGAGAAGAAGCTCCCCAAAATCCGGGTCCGACCTTCAAGGATTCATTGGATGCGGGACAGTCAGTGTCGACAGACTGAGAAGCCATTCTCCAAACTACAGGGTTGCAACCCAATCAAAGAGCACAGTGTCTATTCAGAGGGTGCAAAGAGAATTAAAAAAAGAAAAAATCAGGTGGATTTTAAAAAAATGTCAGAAGGCGTTCGTTGCAATAAACCAGGATTCTTTAAAGCAAACGGCTGGCTAAGCCCCGTGGGTCGATTTCCATTTTATCTCCCAAGTAGTTTTGAGAGATTCAAATGCAGGTGGACCCAAGGGCCCGGGGGGGGGGGGGGGCAGGCCGAGAAAGTCCAGCGATGGTCCAATTACTCTGGAGCATGTGGGGAAAAGGATTCCCTGACGGATTGGCTTTTGCAGAACTGGGGATGGAACTCAGGTCTGGCTTGTTCTAGGTGATCGCTCTACCTCTGAGCGGCCCTCCCAGCCAGGATCCCCCCGTTTTCTGACCGTGGGCTGTGTTTTCCGCTCAGTGTCCATCTCAGCAGGACAGGCAGGGGCCCTCAGGCTGCAGTGGACAGCCCTCCGGAAAGGCGCGTATTGAAGACTTGTGTGCCTCCCTCTGAATCGGCTCCAGGGCTCCTGGCCATCCCTGGAGAGCCCTGGGACAGGGCCAGCAGTTTATTTAAAAGGTGGAACCTCTTTCTTGAGGGCTTTTGGACAGCCTCACGTCACCCAGTAACCATCTCCATTTTTGCCCTGAAGGCTGAATTTCGGCCACAGGAAGCTGTGCCCAGGGCTTTGGGAGGCTGCCGTCCTTGGGGTTGGGCCGCCCAAGCTTGGAGACCCGGCTTCCCGGCTTCGCTCGCATAAAACTCGATTTGCCCACGGCCCCTTTGGTCCCTGAATCGGTGGCCCACAGGTGCCCTGGGGTGTCCTCGTGGGTTGGAGTGGAATACTACGCAGCCAGGCTGATTGCAAGTGCCGTCATTTTCCTTCCTGATACTGTCCAAATAATAACATAGGATTTTTTTTTAAATAGATGCAATTCATAAGCATCAGCTGCCGGGTGCAGGGGCACACACCTGTCTTCCCAGGGCCTTGAGAGTCTTAGGCAGGAGGATTGCGAGTTGGAGGCCAGCCTCTGCAACTTAGCCAGGCCCTAAGCCACTTAAATCCCGTCTCTAAATAAAACTTTATTTTTAAAAAAAAAGGGGGGGGGGCTGGGGAGGTGGCTCCGTGGTTCAGTGCCCCTGGGTTCAAATTCTGCTACCAAAAAGAAAAAAAAAAACCAAAACTGTAAGTTAATATTTTTGATGTCTCACATTTGCATCTGGGGACAGAGAAAGGAGCCAGCGCACAAGGATGTCCACTTGAGGGGAAGCTGCTGTGACCCGGTGCCCTTTGGGGGAGGGTCCTTTGCAAGGGAACATTCTTCACATTCTCGGGATCACGTGTTTGCAAAGACAGCCGCGGACCTCCCCCCAGTGCATCTGACAGAGGGTGATAAATGACCCCAGGTCAGGGCAAATTCACCCTGAAGCCTGCGGGGTTTTTTTTTTCCTCTATTTTATCTCATTAAATCTGAGCCCTCGACCCCTGAGCCCCCTCCCCAGCCCTGTTTTGCATTTTATGGAGAGACAGGGCCTCCCTGAGCTGCTAAATTACAGAGGCTGGCCTCCCATTGGCAGTCCTCCTTCCTCAGCCTCCCGAGCCTCTGGGATGACAGGCGGGCACCACGGAGCCCATCTCATGCCCCCAGTTTTCAAAAAGGGACCAACGTCCACCGATGTATCTGTGGGACTTGACCCCAGCCCTCCCTGGGCCTCCCTGGGCCTCCCTGGGCCTCCCTGGGGACAGGACTCCACTCCGCAGGCCGCGCGGAGCCGCCGCCGGGCGCAACCTTGTCCGGCAGCGCCACCTACCGGCCGCCCGCGGCATAGGCTCCCCGTTCTCCCCACGTGGGAGCTGAACTCGCTCCATTTCCAACCCCAGGACTTAGCCCGAATTTTATTTTATTTTATTTTTTTACCCTTTTATGAGCTTTTTTGGATGATTTACGTCTTGCACAGGTAGGAGGAGGGTGCAGGCATCAGGGATTGCAGATGCAAAGGGCGATGCACAGCGTCCAAACCAATTCTCCTCTTTTTTTTACCTCCCCCTAAGCAGGTGGTTGGCCTTAAAATCGCAATTTCGGTGACTTTGCAGGTTGCAAGGGTTTGGGTGGCGGGTAATCCTGCTCCTGGAGCAGATTCCCCGGGCTCCAGGCTCGGCCCAGATTCCTGAATCCCCCCCCACACACACACCCTGCACACACCCAGCAATGGAGGGGGTCGGCGAGCCGGAGAGCCTGCAGCCACTCTGGGCCAGTTTCCCGACCAGCAGGAAAGTGGAGCATGACCCACATTCTTTATGCGACTCCAGGGACCCGAGGGGACCTCGATAATACAGCCAAGATGGCTTTTCCAGGACAGTGGAGCCTGGCTCAGGCTTAAGTCTGAGCCGCAACGGGAAATTCAGACGGTACCAAGGTGTGGCCCATTGGGAATGTCGCCCCGAGACCCCCGTGTGAAAGGCTTGGTCCCTCGGTCCGGCAACGTCCGGAGGGGGCCGTCTAGGGAGCGGTGGGATCTTGAGAGCTGTGGATTAATCCACTTATAGGTCCTTAGTGGACGGGGTTATTGGCAGGTGGTGGAGACTGCGGGAGATGGGACCTAGTTCGATTGAATGGAGGGCATGACATTGGGAGACAACAATATCTTGTCCCTGGTCTATTGCATTTCTCTGTCTCGTCTCTCTCTCTCTCTCCAAAATAAATCTTTCTTCCATCAAGTTGATTTTCTTAGGAATTTTGACATATATGACGCTGACCCCCCCAGCCAGCAATTCTTCAATTCTTCTCCAAGATATATATATATACACCCCCCAAAGAATGCAAAAACCTCAAACATGTCCCCCCTAGACGTTGTGCCTTCGAACATATATATATATTTTTTCTTTTAGCTCAGCATTTGCAATTGCACTCGACTGGGAACGACCCAAATGCCCATCAGTGGAGACATCCAGGGAATGTCTAGCCTCATAATGGACTATTATTCAGTCATGAAAAGGAGTTGGTTACTGACAGATGCGTACGGGGAGAAAAGTCAGTGACGTTTTGCTCAGTGACAGAAGTCAGCCGCCAAGACTGCGTGGGTTACGATGCTGGGTCTGCAACAGTTAAGTCCCCAGGACACGGAAAGTTGACCGGTGGTCATCAGGGGGCCTGGAGGGGAGCCACGGGTTAGTGGGGAGGGACGGTTGCATGGGTGGGAATCGTACTGGTTTTAGGACAACGCTGTGGATATATTTAAAACCACAGAATTGTGCATCAGCAATAAGCAGAGTTCCCTGTGCACAAATCAGGCCTCCATACAGTTGGTAGGAGCAGCGGGTCACTGTCAACGTCGGGTGACCAGGTGCAATTCCACACGTGCACAAAAAACCCTCAGTTCTTCTTGTCCCAGAGTACAAGGAGCTATCAGGTTGCAGTTTTTAAAGCTGTTTCTGTAAAATCATTTGATGGAGCGTGCTTTTTATTTATTACGGCTATACTAATCATTTGTATTACGGCTCTCATGTTGGCCTAATTTTGGTCCCTCGGTGACGATCACAGAAGGACGCAGGAATCGTCGCCAACGGCCGACTCTCCGACCTGGGCTGAGCCTGAGGGAAAGGCAGGTGGCATTTGGAATGTGGAGGAGTGTCCTTTTTGTACCTTTATGGGCATTAGGACAAGTGCAAGATCTGGGGACTCCAAGGGCCTTGGCTTTGCCCATCGGGGTCCCGGGAGCAAGACAGAGGAACCTATTCCAGGGGCCCGTGGGGCCAGCCCCTTCCTCTTTCTCTCTCCCATTTCTAGCTCAGCTCTTCCTCACCGTTCAGTGCCAGAACCAGGCGCAGGACCAAAGGATCATGCACTGAGATCTCTCACGCTGACTCAAAGCAAACCTTTCGTCTCTGTCAATCGACTGCCCTCGGGTATTTTGTTACAGTAACGAAAGCATCGAGAGGGGTGTGAGCATCCACAGAAAAGTGCTTCCCTCCCCAAACGCATCCAGCATTTCAGTGTCTTTACAGACCTGGAGTCTTGCCAAACTGGGCAACAATTTTGTCTGGGATTTTTTTTTTAATTAACTCGATATCTGTTTGGGGGTGATGAGTCCTGAACACCCTCAGGTGGAAGGTGGTAGAACTTTCTGCCTGGGAGAGGTGGTCATTGTACTTCCTGGGTCACAGGAAGGTTGTGGAGCTTCCTGGTTCCTGGAGATGGTTCCTGGCAATGGTGGTTGGAAGGTCATAGAACTTCCTGGAGATGGCGGTTGCACTCCTGGGCCATTGGAAGGTCATATATGTCCCTGGTTCCTGGAAATGATGGTTGTACTTCCTGGGCCACTGGAAGGTCATAGAACTTCCTGGTTCCTGGAGATGGTGGTTGTAGTCCTGGGCCATTGGAAGGTCATAGATGTTGGAAGGTCATAGAACTTCCTGGAGATGGCAGTTGTACTTCCTGGGTCACAGGAAGGTCATAGAACTTCCTGGTTCCTGAAGATGGTAGCTGGACTTCCTGGGCCATTGGAAGGTCATAGATGTTCCTGGTTCCTAGAGATGGTTCCTGGAGATGGTGGTTGGAAGGTCATAGAACTTCCTGGTTCCTGGAGATGGTGGTTGTACTCCTGGGGCCATTGGAAGGTCATAGATGTTGGTACGTCATAGAACTTCCTGGAGATGGTGGTTGTACTTCCTGGGTCACAGGAAGGTCATAGAACTTCCTGGTTCCTGGAGATGATGGTTGTACTCCTGCGCCATTGGAAGGTCATAGATGTTGGAAGGTCATAGAACTTCCTGGAGATGGCGGTTGTACTTCCTGGGTCACAGGAAGGTCATAGAACTTCCTGGTTCCTGGAGATGATGGTTGTACTCCTGGGGCCATTGGAAGGTCATAGATGTTGGAAGGTCATAGAACTTCCTGGAGATGGCGGTTGTACTTCCTGGGTCACAGGAAGGTCATAGAACTTCCTGGTTCCTGGAGATGATGGTTGGACTCCTGGGCCATTGGAAGGTCATAGATGTTGGAAGGTCATAGAACTTCCTGGAGATGGCGGTTGTACTTCCTGGGTCACAGGAAGGTCATAGAACTTCCTGGTTCCTGGAGATGATGGTTGGACTCCTGGGCCATTGGAAGGTCACTGATGATCCTGGTTCCTAGAGGCGGTAGCTGAACTCACAATGAGGTTCAATAAATCTGTTTTAAGATGGAATAGCATCACCCAGAGGAGCACTGGATGCCCCTAACTCACCCTCCAGGATGGCCAAGCCGACCCCACCTGGATACCCACATGCGTCCAGCATGAGCCTCGGAGAAAAATCAGAATTCAACAAAAGCTCAGTTTCTCCTGATGGTGGATCATTTTGCACCATGTAAAGTTGAAAAAAAAATTCTTAATTTGGAAAATTGCCAAAGTCAGGGATTGCATGTAATTCAGTGACTTTTAATGTGTTCCTAGAGTTGGGCATCGCTCAGGGCCATCTATTTCGGACCATTTTCTTTGTGCTCCAAGGAATCCCTGCATCCCTTCCAGACAACCATGAATCTATGAATCACACTCCTGGATTTGCCAATTATGGGCATTTCTAATTAATATCATCATGGATATTTGTGTCTCTTTTTCACCCAGAGTGATGATTTTGAAGTGCAGCCCCGGGGTGTCCCATATGAGAACTTCTTTCCTTTTTAGGGCTGAATAATATTCCACCGGGTGGCTGGACCACATTTCATTTCTGCAGTTTCAACTGTACGTTCCCAGAACTCCTCTTTGTCCATGCAAAATTCCTCTCTTTAGCACAGACCCTGGGATGACTTTGGGGCTTTCAAAAACATCAGGGGATAAAATAAATGCATATTTCGATTTAAAATACCCACATGGCTACTCCATTTGTCATGAAAGTGCATAGGTGAATGTTTGGAACTCGGTCCTTTTACATGTAGGAGTTTATTTATTTATACTTAAGACGTATCTTTAAGAAACACAGATGTGGGCTGCGTTCTCTAAAATCAGGTCCAAGGCACGTCGCCGCAGAAAGTTAATTCCTAATTTATGGTTTTTTTAAAAAAAAAACCACCCAGAACATTGTATTATTTTAGCCACTTCTTCTTTGTGAACTTGGCATGTTTTACACTGAAATCCACATTCCTTTGTTGTCCTCCCTTTTTGTACTGTATTTTTTAAAATTGCCATTAATGCATGCCGTGATGGGCTTCATTGTCATTTTCTACACCGGCTGCCCTTTTCAAACGCTCCAAGAGGCTCATTCCTTCCATTACGCACGGCAAACCGTCAACAAATAAACAGGGTTTGCGTTTTGGGTGTCCTTCAGAACCTCCTGTGTGAATGCAGGAGGGTTCAGGGGTGGAAGGATTGGGTTATGAGAGGTGTAGACTCATAGTGGATTAATCCACTTGGATGGACTCACTGGGTGTAGACTCATAGTGGATTAATCCACTTGGATGGATTCACTGGGTGATGACTGCAGCAGGTGGGGTGTGGCTGGAGGAGGGTGTCCCTGGGCTGTGCCTTGGGGGTCTCTGTCCTGTCCCTGGTGAGCAGAGCTCTCTCTGCTCCCTGGTGCCCTGTCCTGAGCTGCTCTCCTCCTCCAGGCCCTGCCGCCATCTTGTCCTGCTCCCCTTGGGCCAGAGCCATGGCGTCGGCCACCAGGGACTGGACCTCGGACACCTGGAGCAGCCCCAGATCAACTTTTCATCCCCTAATTGTCCCCATGGGGTCCTGTGGCCACAGCAACCACAGAGCCGATCTGTTCCTCCAAGAAGATGAAATCCCAGGTGCCGGCGGCCACCTCCGAGGTGTTCCTCCAGCTCCTCGCGGCCCTTGTTCTGCGATGCAGCCTCCACTTTTTTGTTTCTGGAGCTTGTTGCGATGACCTGAGAAGGCCAATGGCTGCAGAGCGCGGCTCTGGGTATTTCAGGATCCTGCTCTGAACAAACAGGAGTTTCTGTGGCAAAAGGAGATGGAGGAGGAGCGGATCCCGTGTTCCCTGTGGCTCCTCGTCAGCCTCTTCCCAGGGGGCGGACGACGTTCTGGTTTTTATTAAAGACATAAAGAAGCTCTTGGCTTCTCATGAGCCCGGGGACTCGGGTGGGTGTCCCCATTATATTAAAAATGTAAACTTCCAGGGCCGCTCTGTGGGGCCGGCCGAGGACGGGGCCGGCCTCTGGGCAGCGTCTGGCTATGGACTGAAATGGCCTCTGAATTGTCAAAACCACAGACGGAGGGACTGGAAACGGCCACGTTCCGCACCGGCTCCAGGGCTCCAGGAGGTCCCGGTGCCTGTGTTCCCTCCTCCAGGGAAGCCATGGATCCAACATGGCGCCCCACGTGGGGACCGCTGTGGCCGACCTCACAGAGGGTTTAAATGAGATACTTCATCACGGCGACCAACGGACCTGACAAGAACAATCAGAGGAGGAAGAGTCTCTCTGGGGCTCCTGGTGTCCGAGGTCCAGTCCCTGGTGGCCGACTCCATGGCTCTGGCCCAAGGGGAGAAGGACAAGATGGCGGCAGGGCCTGGAGGAGGAGAGCAGCTCAGGACAGGGCCCCAGGGAGCAGAGAGAGCTCTGCTCACCAGGGACAGGACAGAGACCCCAAAGGCACAGCCCGGGGACCCCTCCTCCAGACACCCCCCACCTGCTGCAGCCACCACCCAGTGAGTCCATCCAAGTGGATTAATCCACTATGAGTCTACACCCAGTGAGTCCATCCAAGTGGATTAATCCACTTTCAGTCTACACCTCTCGCAACCCACTCATTTCCCCTCTGATAATTCTTGACTTTTCTTTCACATGAGCTTCTGGGGGACACACGTCACATGTACAGCGTAACATTCCCCGTTCATTCGTCCAGAGCTGGACTTGGGCCGCCACCCAAGTAGGAGACGAAAACGAATAGATGATGGATTGATTGGTGGATCAACAGTTGGGCCCACGATGGACCGATGACCGATGTCGGATAACGGCAGATGCCATCCAGGGAGAAGGAATAGACAGAAGATTGACAACAGGCCATGAGAGGTCAATCGGAAAAAAAAAAGAATTTTGCCAGCGCCGTGTGCACACCTGTCATCTCAGCAGCTCGGGAGGCTGAGGCAGGAGGATCGTGAGTTCAAAGCCAGCCTCCACCAAAGCGAGGCCCTGAGCAGCTCAGGGAGACCCTGTCTCTCAATAAAATGCAAAATAGGGGCTGGGGAGGGGCCTCGGGGGTGGAGATGCTTCCGGTCCCCGGGTGGGGACACCCCTGGTTGTCCCCACAGCAGCGCGCAGGGCGCAGTAGCAGGGCAGGGTAGCGCATTCCTAGCAGAGCCCCGAGGACCGAGCCTGGTGCATAAATTTTTTTTAGCTTGTCACCAAAAGCTGGACGAGCTGGCCACAGCCTCCTGCCCGGTCCACTCGGTCCGTGGAGGCTCAGGACTGAGCTCGGCGCTGGGCATCTGCAGGTGGCCGTTGTGGCCACAGGGGGGCGCTCTGCACACGGAGCAGCTCGGCCCTTGCACCGCGCGGACCCCGGGCGCAGAGACGGACGCTGGGGCAGGCGGGGCGCTTGGTGGCTGGACGCGGGACTCGGACGCCGTGGTGCTTCGTGCGTGGCTGCCTCTGAGTCCCTTATCTTTCCCTAGTGACCGCTGCAGAGACCCCGTTCCCACCCCAGGTCCCACTCACAGGTGCTGGGGTCCAGCTGTGGACAGGACCATCCTCTTACCATGGTGTCCAGCTCCCTCCAGGGCTCCAGGGGGCTCCTCCTGCCTCTCCAGCTCCTGGGCTCCAGGTGGCCCTGGGCGGGTGGCCCCTCACTGCAGGTAGCCACAGGAAGCTGGTTGGCATGGACGGGGGGGCGCAGTGAGAGCCTGTGGCCAGCAGAGGGCAGCGAGTGCGCGGGAAGAGCAAGGTGCGGCCACCTCCTACAGGAGCAGGAAGCCCATGGAGGAGGACTCGGGGGAGACACTGGACTCTGGTCAAAGGAAATTCTATTTTTTTTCCTCTTTCCCGACTCCCTGGATTTTCCCAGTTACGACACAGAAATCCTGTTCTATTCTTCTGAGTCGCTGTGATTTTCTTTCTGCGGCCTGTGGCATGGACCCCAGGGCCCCATGCAAGCCCTAGACCACTGGGCCGCACCCCCAGCCGGTGAGGTTTCTGTGTGACCAAGAGAAAACGAGCTTGGAACGCCATTGTCCAGAGGCACGATGTTGGCAAGGTCCACAGGAGTCCAAGCAGGACCAGAGAGACGTGACCCTGGCAGGCAGGAAGGGGCATCAGGAAGAGGGCACAGAGGGTCGGGAGCAATGAGCTTCCTGTGCCCCCTGGGTTCAGTCTCTGGTTAAAAAAATATATATATATCGATGAAGAAAATGTGTTATCTCTGCACTGTGGAATAGTATGCAGCCTTGAAAAGGAATGGAACCCTGGCATATGGTACAACATGGCCGTGGAGGTGCATGGTGGGCCGATTTAAAAGAAAGATAAAAAGAATTCAGGTCCCACTTGACCATCCACAGGCATGTCCAGGTGTCCACCTGGGAGGGACATCCAAGCAGAGAGGCCAATGCTTAGCTCAGACCGTCAGCTCACTCTTCCTTGGAAAGGCCAGAAACGCACCCAGTGTCTGACCCCCACTGCACTCGCGGATCCATGTGGATCTAACGGTTTAGGGAGGGTCGTTGGTGATCCCTCCTGACCAGAGCCAGCCTGGGGCCATCTTGGGAGGGGGGGCTTGGTCCCCAAAGGTGGGGCTCTGACCTCAGGCATGGACTCATCCGTTGATGGGCTCATAGGTGAGTGGACCATTGGTGGGGAGTGGAAATTGTATAAGGGGACACCTATTAGAAGAAAGGAAGTCTTTAGGGACCTGTCCTTGGGGACTATATCCTGTCCCTGGCCTCTTCTCTGTCTGCCTCCTGGGAGCCATGAGCTGACCTGCTTTCCTCCACCACGCCTTTCCGCCATGATATCCTGCCTCACCTCGGGCCACAGCAAAGCAGCTCATCTGAAGCCATGAGCCTATCTGTATCTTTCCTTCTTTAAGTTGACTTGCTCAGGTATTTTGTCACAGTAACGGAGAGCTGAGTCACACAGAGTGTATGTGAAACACACGGAGAACCCACTCTCTGGGCAGATTTCCGGCATATGATACGAGACCAGCACCTTCCACTTCCCCCGCTTGGACCCCAGTATCCACCATTTTAGTATTTCTACACTTAGGATATTATTATTATTATTATTATTATTTGGGGGTCCACACAGCAGTGAGAACGTGTGGTAGTTGTCATTCTCTGCCTGGATTATTTCACTTTCCAGAATGTCCTCCAGGTCCATCCGTGTGGTTGTCGTAGCAGACAGGGTTCCATTCTTTTTGGGGGGTGTATAGTACTCCAGCATGCCCACAGACCACATCCTTCCGAGGACCAACGCTCAGGCAGATGCCACAGCTTGGCTCTTGTGAGTCACACTGCAGTCATGATGACACCAGAGAGGAAGTCAGGTCAAGAAAGTTGCCATTCACGGATCTGCATTGCGTAAAAGAGTGGAGCTCGGAAAGACGCGGCCCAGGAGTGATGGGGTGGGTGAGCGGGTGTCTGTCAGAAGCACAGAGAGAAAAGGGCCAGGGACAGGATATAGTCCCCAAGGCCAGGGACAGGATATAGTCTCCAAGGCCAGGGACAGGACATAGTCCCCAAGGCCTGGTCTCCAAAGACCCATCCCTCCCGCTAGCTCCCGCCTCCTTCTGGTCCCGCCGCCTGTCAATCACCCACCCCGCTAGGAACCCATCCATGGATCAGCCACCAGTGAGCTCAGAGTCCTCCTGATCCTCACTGGGTCACGGGATCGAGGCTCGATGGGCTTTCTTCCCAGGGGAGCAGGACGAGGGGCGCTGAAGGGGACTGGCGGGGGCCACCTCGGGGGACTGGCCATTGTGGCTGGCCCGTGGAGTTCTGTCACAGCAGCTGCAGAGACGGAGGCTCCAGGCAGCTCACAAGTTCGAGGGCTGTGGCTGACTCAGGCCCCGGGAGCCAGTCCACCTCGGAGCTGACCAGCTGCTGACCACGGAGGGCCACCCAGGGGCCACAGGCTCTGGGACACACAGGCCATTGCTCAGATGGACCTCACAGTCCAGTGGTCCACCTCCGGAGCAGGTGTGGCCAGCACGGCCCCCTCAGTCACCTGACTCCCTGAGCTGTCCAGGCTGTCCTAGGGTGCAGGGCTGTGTCAATGAGGTTGCCCTAAGGCAGCGGCTCAGGAGGCTGAGGCAGGAGGATCGAGAGTTCAAACCCAGCCTCAGCCAAACTGAAGTCCTAACAACTCAGGGAGACCCTGTCTCTAAATAAAATGCAAAATAGGGATGGGGAGGAGGCTCAGGGGTCGAAATCCCCTGAGTTCAATCGTGGGTACCCTATTCCCACAGCCCCCCCAAAAAAGAAAAGAAAACTCATTCATGGTTTTTGCAGATTTTCAGGTACCTCCTGAACGAGGAGGTGGAGAATCTGCATCTCCTCTCGGCACCTGAGGGCTGCTGCTGGACCGGCCATCACGTCTTGGGCGGCGAGGCTGAGAAGACGGTAGCAGGAGCTCGCGTGGACCAGACCGTCCACCTGCTCAGTGCCAGGGAGTGTGGCCGGATGACTTCCAATGATCCAACACGGCCGAGGTGCCTGCCTGAGGTTGCCATGGCTCCTGGGAGCCAAGCCGAACCCCCGTGTGAATAAGCTGCGAATGCAAAGACAAACTCCGACCTTCTGGCTCACCTGTCTTGTTGCCCTGCGAGCTGTGTGGCCCAGCCATCTCGGAGTTCCCTGAACCAATATGGCAGCACGAACCTCACCAAACAGATGCCCCAAACCAACATGGTGGCAGGAACCTCATGCTATAAGTGCCCTGAACAAAAATGGCAGCAGGAACCTCACGGAGCCAATGCCCCAATCCAACATGGCAGCAGGAAACTCACCAAAGCTCACCCATCTCCCCGATGGTTCCAACGCTGGATCCTGGCGGAGGGAGGATGCGGAGGGGAAGGAATTTCCGAGGCGGGCGGCAGCGCAGATCTCCTGATGGTTCCCACATGTTTGGAGGCTGCGGGTCCAAAACGGTCCCAAAGGATGGCACACCGCCCATTGGAAAGGAGATGTTGGAAAACTAACTGCGTGCCCAGTCAAAGGGGACATGGAAGGAATTTCCTGCCTGGCGCCCAGTCGTGCCTAAGGAACCACCGGGTCTCGAGGGCCATTATGAGCCCAGCAAATCTGCTGGGGTGTGGCCCTGGGGGTGCCTCAAATTTGCATATTGAATTCTGATCCCTGTGGCCCTAATAGTGAGATTGGGGGCTCTGGGAGGGCTGAGCTCCCAGGTGCAGCCCATGAAGGGGACCAGGGTCCTTCTCAGAGAGACCTGAGAGCCCCCTGCCCGTCCACCTTGGAGGACCCAGGAGAAGGCGCCTCTGGGAGCAGGAAGCAGCCTCAGCTGACCCCGGGCGGCCCCACCTGGACCTCGGGCTGCAGCTGCAGAGCTGGGAGCCGTCCATCTCCGTGGCTTCTGCTTTGCTCATTCAAAGGGGGACTTCCAGAGGGACTCTGCCCTCTGAGCTTCCTCCCATGCATCCACTTATTTAAAAAACGGGGAAGGATTTCAGATGAAACGGTTTCAACGGGACGTTTAAGAAAAAAAAATAGCAAGGTGAATGAATCAGGAAAAAGCAATGAATTTTTTATAAACATTTCAAAAGTCCCTGCTCCCCGGATGCTTATGGATGAGTCCCAGGGTCTTCCCTCCCCCTGGACCACCCCAGTTCTCTGCTCTCTGCACACCTGTCCTCAAACACGTCCTGATATGGTGTGGCCCACCACGTGGTCATTTCCCGTGCACCTTTCTTTGCGTGGCCTCTCAGCAAACCACAGGTGGGGACTGGAAATGACCCAAGGGATGTCCACCCTTCTCCCTACTCAAGATTTCACAGAAATATGGCCCAGGGGACCCTGGTTCATGGGGAATGCAGCAAGAAGACCCTGGAGTAGAAATTGACCAGAGCTCCATTACCCACCAAAATGGCGGCCTTGCCAATGGACATATCCACCCCTGGAGGTGCGTTTTCCCCAGAACTTAGTGGACCGGTGGCCCTCCGTCCCCGGGTGCCTCCGTGTATCTGCGTATTTTGGAGACGCTGGAGGCCAGGGGCCTCAGAGCTGATTGAATAGGGAGAAGCCCACGTGGTCTGCAGGCTCCTTAATGCAGGGGAGGTGACGTCTGGATGGACAGGTCTTCCCGTCATCCTGTGAAACGGCCCCACGGGGGTGGATTCGGGCATATGGAGTTGTAGGGACTGGTTTGGCAAGTTCCCGGGGAGTTGGTCATGTTTTCAAAATGCCAAGTTATAAAACGAAATCATGACGCATGAAAATCCTACAAGTGCTGCAGATCGACACCTTCTTTACTTCCTGCTACATTTCAACACCCAAATGCCATCTGATGACCTGAGGTCACATTTGGGTCTTTGCCACCCAAACTCCCCCACCCTCCTCCTTTCCAGTTGATTGACACATTCCCCAGAGAGCAGAGGACACGCGGTCGGTGGAAACCTCCCGCCTTCTCTGAAATCACTGACCAAGACCCACCAGGAGGTCAGAAGGAGCTGGCGGTGGGTCCACTGACCGACTGGACAGCGGCTTACGTATTTGCAGATCCAGAGAACTTACAAGTCCACCTCCAGGTGTCCTTGTCTGACCCCAGAGTGGAACACGGAGCGTCCAAGTGAGCTCTGTCCACTTCCAGTTCCCGGTCTACGGGTCTGGGTTCTGGGGCTTGTTTTTGTAATAGCCACAGCCAGTGTCTGCTTCGTGGGACCAAAGGGACCAAAGGAGGGAAGATTAGAGACAGAGAGACACATACAAACGCACATGGATGGATGGACAGATGGATGGGTGGACGGGTGGAAGGATGGGTGGATGGATGGATGGGTGGATGGATGGATGGGTGGATGGATGGGTGGATGGGTGGGTGGATGGATGGATGGATGGATGGGTGGGTGGATGGGTGGATGGGTGGATGGATGAATGGATGAGTGGATGGGTGGGTGGATGGGTGGATGGGTGGGTGGATGGATGGATGGATGGATGGGTGGATGGATGGATGGATGGATGGGTGGATGGGTGGATGGATGGGTGGATGGATGGGTGGATGGATGGATGGATGGATGGGTGGATGGATGGATGGATGGGTGGATGGATGGATGGATGGATGGGTGGGTGGATGGGTGGATGGATGGATGGGTGGATGGATGGATGGATGGGTGGATGGATGGATGGATGGATGGGTGGATGGATGGATGGATGGGTGGATGGATGGATGGATGGATGGGTGGATGGATGGATGGGTGGATGGATGGGTGGGTGGGTGGATGGATGGGTGGATGGATGGGTGGGTGGATGGATAGATGGATGGATGGGTGGATGGATGGATGGGTGGATGGATGGATGGGTGGATGGATGGGTGGACGGATGAATGGATGGATGGATGGATGGATGGGTGGGTGGATGGATGGGAGGATGGATGGGTGGGTAGGTGGATGGATGGGAGGATGGATGGGTGGATGGGTGGATGGGTGAATGGATGGGTGGATTAATCAGTGGATTAATCCACTTGGATGGACTCACTGGGTGTAGACTAATAAGTGGATTAATCCACTTGGATGGACTGCCTGGGTGGTGACTGCAGCAGGTGGGGTGTGGCTGGAGGAGGGGGTCCCTGGGCTGTGCCTTTGGGGTCTCTGTCCTGTCCCTGGTGAGCAGAGCTCTCTCTGCTCCCTGGTGTAACCTAATAGTGGATTAATCCACTTGGATGGACTCCCTGGGTGGTGACTGCAGCAGGTGGGGTGTGGCTGGAGGAGGGGGTCCCTGGGCTGTGCCTTTGGGGTCTCTGTCCTGTCCCTGGTGAGCAGAGCTCTCTCTGCTTCCTGGTGTAACCTAATAGTGGATTAATCCACTTGGATGGACTCCCTGGGTGGTGGCTGCAGCAGGTGGGGTGTGGCTGGAGGAGGGGGTCCCTGGGCTGTGCCTTGGGGGTCTCTGTCCTGTCCCTGGTGAGCAGAGCTCTCTCTGCTCCCTGGTGCCCTGTCCTGAGCTGCTCTCCTCCTCCAGGCCCTGCCGCCATCTTGTTCTGCCTCCCCTTGGGCCAGAGCCATGGAGTCGACCCACCATGAACCTCTGAAAACCTGAACCCCCCATTTTTCCATCTCTAAATCATTGACATCAAGTATTTTGTCACAGCAATGAAAATCGGAGTCACCTCTTGGGGTCCAACCAGCATCCTGTGAGGGTGACCTAGTCCTGGGACCACGTGTGCATGTTCTGGTCACAGTCTCCTCAGGTGTCTGCCCCAGGGCTGACCTCGTGGGCTCCCACTCTCTGTCGTTGGGTCCTTGCCCAGAATGGATCTCCATAGTTGCCTCCACGTTCCGTGGCCGCCATCTTGAAATTCCCCATCCATGTTTGGGACGAGAGCCGTGTACTCTCCGTCCGCGTGGGACCTTGTGACCTAAGGTCTGTGTGGTTCTTGTCTCAGGCAACAAAGAGCTTCATTCGCTCGATGCACTGCAGTGTTTACAGTTTTTCGTTGCTGTAACAAATTACCTGAGAAAAGCAACCTGGAATAGGAAAGGTTCACCTTGTCCCGACCCATGGAGACTCCAGCCCTGGTGTGGCCCTGGCCCCCCACACGGCTCTCACCCCCCAGGCCGCGTGTCTTTCTAAGTGGACTCAGGCAGACAGGACCCACTTTGCAAAGGTGCCCCCCAGAGAGTCGGTTCTTTGTGGACTCCGTGGCAGCCTCATGGCGAGGTTTTGCTCTGTCCACGAAGGACGTCTTGGGCCATTGGGCAGCTTCCCCTCGACGCCTGGTTTCTGCAGCAGCCCCGACCCGCGTGACGCTGGAGAAGGGCACACAGCGGGGTCCGGAAGCCAAGTTTCTGCTAATGACTTAGAGACTGTTTGAACCCTGGGGCGGTGGGCCGTTACCTCATCAGGCAAAGTGCAGTCCCCAGCCCGAGTCCCTGGCCTCACGGTCGAGTCCCGGTGTGCGAGGCCTTGGTCAGCTACAGGAAGCCCGACCAGCGTGTCCAGAAAGGTCCCCCCGGTGGTCCGTCTGTCCATCCACCCATCCATCCACCCATCCACCCACCCATCCACCCATCCACCCACCCACCTATCCGTCTGTCCGTCTGTCCATCTGTCCACCCACCCATCCACCCACCCATTTTGATATGCAGACATCTGTCCATCTGTCCGTCAGTCAGTCCATCACCTACTCAGCATGCACGCTGGGTCCTACATATTAATATATATCTCACTCTGCAAATAGAGATATAGACACGCTTTATTATATGTGCCCTATTTATGTCTTTTATTGACATTATATTTGCAATTATGTCGACTAATATGCATCCTAGATATGCCATGCTATCTACAGATATAGAGTGCATTCTCTGTACACAGATAGAAATATCCTTTATTATATACAATATAAATAGCACAGGTATCCCTACTATTATATATTCATATTATACAGTAAATTATAATATATTAATCACATAATAATATGACATATTATATTATTTTATATTATTAATATATTATAATATATCATATATAATTTTATATGATATATTATAATATATTAATGTTAATACATGTATTATAATATATCATATAATATATTATAATATATTATATAAAATATAATACATAATATATAATAAATATATTTATTATGTATAAATATAATACATAATAAATCTATTTATTGTTTTTATTATATATCATTTTATATATAAACAGCAGATGTATTAACACTATGCAACTTGATGTTAATGCGTATAATATCTGTGCAATTCTACACAGTATTAATCCTACTATGCACATGCATTACAGTATATTAACACATACTGCACTCTGTGTATAGAGATTTGGATATATTTTATTTATTTTATTTTACTTATTATATATATATAGATCTTGTATCAACACCACACAAGCACCCTCTACACATCACATATGCAGTATTTATATTTGATTTTATGTATTCACTCACAGTAGGCATTCATGCGGTTCTCTACTTATGCCATGACATAAGTGTGTGTCTTCAGTAATCCTTGCTGACGGGTTTCTTCCGGCTGCTTGAGGGCATCGGAAATTGCATGACTTGCGAGGTGCAGTGGCCCACGTCTGTCCTCCCAGGGGCTCAGGAGGCTGAGGCAGGAGGATCGCCAGTTAGAGGCCAGCCTCAGCAACTTAGAGAGGCCCTGAGCAACTGAGTGAGCTCCTGTCTCTAAATAAAAATATAAAAAAAGGGCTGGGGACAGATGTGGCTCGGTGGTTAAGCACCCCTGGGCTCCAAACCTGGGGCTCCGTCTGCAAAAACAAAGTGTTTCCTGATGGAAATGCTGAGTCTTTAACGCGAGCTGATTGTGCTTTGCTTGCACTCCGCGGAGAGAATTTAATCTCCTAAAAAGCCTTGTGTCTGTCTCGGGGTTGGGCTCCCAGCCCGGGCCACAGTGGCCTGAAAGTGCAGCCTGTCACAGCTCGGACCAACGCCAATAAACACAAATAAATAAATCTAGATGGAGGCTTTTAAAGTAAACACCGTGCCCAGAGGCAGGAACAGGGCCGCTGATTTCCCGCTGTACCCACTGCGGGGGTCCTTGAAGACTTGTACCTGATGATTGACACATTTGGGTCCTTGGGGGTGGAATCCAATTCAAAGGATCCCCTCACCCCCCCACCCATTAATTTAATTTTCATTCTGGAGATGAGAACTTTAGACACTCATTGCAAAATGCCCACAACACCTAATGGAAATTGTGATTTTGAGCCAACGCTGAAGAAAAACAGAACACCTCATTGTGATAAAGGGGGCACAAATGAGTCTTTGGAATTGGCCACCAGCCTCAAGTCCCCTTGGTGTCTTTCATTTCCATCTCAGGCTGATTGGCCTCGTGGCTCCAAAATGGCTGCAAGAGCTCCAACATTCCCTGGCCTCATAGGGAAAAATCGTACCCCTCCATTGTCCCCAAGTGTTCAACCTGGAAAAATATGTCACTGGGCAGAGGGTGAGGGCTCTGCAGGAGGGGAAGGGGCAGAAGAGAAACCTGCGAGAAGGGGCTGTGGCTGCACAATCAGTTCAGGTGAGCTGTAAGACTTCCTGTTTCAACCGACAAATGTCGGCTTTCTTCTTGTGACTCCCAACCAGGGTCAGGTGGCAGGGCAATTAGGGGACAATAAAAAGATAAACCCTCTCTCCTCCGGTGCAGGTGTGCAGGGCCAGGTTTGTAAACAGATTTGGAACCTCTTGAGATAAGCAGCATGTGGAGGCCCTGGGTGGAGGCCCTGGGGTGCAGGGCCAGGCCCTGTGTGGCCCTGTGGCCTTGTGAGAGTGTCACCCAGCTGGCCAGGCTGCAGATGACAGGTGTTCCCACACAGGCAGGAGCGGGCCCAGACACAGCCCGCGGCTAGACCGTGACACAGGCCTGGACTGGCCAGAGGGGAGGTAGTGAGTGACTCCGGGTGGAGAGTCGTGACTCAGGGGTCTGTCACGCACGGTAGTGGAGTGTCACACAGCGGAGGCAAAGGCGTTCACCTCACCTAGAACACAACATGGTCTTAGTGGGGACCGGGGACACCTCTGGCCTGGGATCTGGCCTTTAGACTCAGAGCCCACCACAGGACGGGCCTCCAGGGACCTGGGAACAGGGTGGGGGTGGCATTTCCTGCCCATCCCCCCCCCCAGTGATTGACAGTCCCCACCCCCAGCTCTGCTCGCCCCTAGGCGCCTGCTCCCGGAAGCTGCCAGAGCTGAGGCCCACTTTCAGGGAAATCCTTGCCTGGTGCGCAGCTGGAGCAACCGTACGCCCGGTCCCGCAGCCCCTCCCCCACCCGGGGACTTCCCTCCGCCTCGAGTCGGAGCTGCCCGGGGAGGCCGCGGGGGACCAGGGGCTGCCCTCTCCCGGGACGGACCCAGCGCGAGGTCCTCCCTGGGGGGCGCGTGGGGAGCCCCGCGGTGCCGTTTGCAGACAGGAGGGGCTTGGCGGGGGCCGGCGACCCCCTCGGAGCACTCGGGACTCGCCCCGCGGGGTCCCCTCCAGGGTTTGCCGCGGTCCCGGGGCCAGGGCGCGGGGTGGGAGGTGGCCGGGGCGGGCGCGGGGCGGGGACAGCGCGGCGCCCCTCCTCCGGCCCCGCCTGGGCCCGGGATCTCTGGGCCGCCGCCCGCGCGCTCCACTCGCCGGACTGTCCCCTGCGGCTCCGCGCGCACCATGGCGCGTCGGGCCGCCCTGGCCGGGCTGCTGCTGCTCCTCCTGCTGGGCGCCGAGCTGCAGGCGCAGGGTGAGTGACCGCCACCAGGGCCCGGGGGCGCGGGGGGCGCACGGCATCGCGGGAGGCGCAGCGCGCGGCGGGGCCTCGGTGCGCGCCCGGAGCCCTGGCGGGCGGCCAGCGGGTGACCCACGCCTCCAGGAGGAGGCCCGCGTGTCCAGCTGTGTCCCCGGGGCCAGCTCGGATCGCTTCCAGGCGCGAAAAGTCAGCGTGTCTTTTCGGGCGTCTCCAACTTTTTCAAAGTTTGCAGGAGGCCCCGGGGGACAGCCGGAGTCAGTGCCCCTCCGCTTGCCAGCCCGGGCGACCTGCTTACGGTCCGCAGCCCGGTGCCCGCTGTCCCCCGGCCACTTGGGTCGCCACCTCTCGCCCACGCGCACGGGGGGCCTCGGGGACCTGGGCCTTTGTGTGCGAGCCGCGGCCCCAGCCACGCCCTGCGCCCGGGCCTAAATTTGGAATCGGCTCCGGGAGCTGGGGCCTGGGAGGAGGGGCAGGGCGAGGTGGGCAGAGAAAGTACTTGGCGAGCGCTGGCCGCGGGTCACGGCTGGTGGAGAAGCGACGCGGGGACACCGAGGCGCCCTTACCCGATGGACAGGGGCTTGTCACTCGGGACACGCAGGGAAAGGAGCCAGAGAAGCAGAATCCCCGGGACCCCTGGCCCTTTCTTTCCCCCATCCCTGCCCAAACCTCTTTGCAAAACGGAAAGGCTTCAGGGCGCGGGTGGTGTGAGTCACTGTCACCACGCAGGGCACCGCTGGGTCCCTGAGTGCGCGCGCCCGCTGCCTGTATCTGGGCGCCGGTTCGGTTCAGGAATGAGAAGCGCGCAGCAGCCGGGATGGGGCCTTCAAGTTTCTCTGCAGAGCGCCCCCAGCCTGCAGCTCAGCCTAGACTTGGGGGTGGGGGGAAGACACCAGGCCCTCGGTTTTTAGGGACAATTTGAACCCGGTTTTGGAATGCACGGCGGCCAAGCACGAGCGCAGCCTGCCTCCTGGTGGGGAAAAGGAGTTTACAGCTCGCCGGTCCTACTTGTTCCCTAACTTGTTCCTGACATGCTGTTGCTGCAGAATTGGCCGGGCCATTGCACCTTCTCGGAGGGTTATTACGGTGGAGAGGGGGCGGCCTCCTCGTGTTTGAGTCCCAAATAAGGCGTTTCAGCTTGTCGGCTTGGAAGTGCCTCAGTGGTGCTCACAGGCCCTACCAACCCCAAGGCTGTGGATGTGGATGGTTTCCGTGATGGGGTGGCCGCAGGGTGGGGCAGGGGACTCCACCTCCTCTTCCCGCTCCTGATCCCCTCTTTCCCATCAGATCCTCTTGGGACGGGATGGGGACCAGATTGTTCCCGAGAGTGACCCTCGGGCTTGGTTTCCAGGGGGTTTTGCAAACCATCTTGGCTCCAGACGGGTCCTAAGGCTTGCTGCTGAGAACTCTGCTCCATGTTCCCAGTTTGGGGACGCGGGGAGTCCTGGGCTCCCAGGTACCACAGTGCCCTGGGTGGGTGTCCCTGAGACCTGGACATTCCCCAGGCACGTGGACGGCACCCAGGAACCAGGAATGGTCACCCGAACAGTGGCTTTGAATTTCTCAGTGATGGTGACAGAGCCTTCCACAGGGACAGAGGATTTTGGAGAAGTGGGAAGACACAGGCCCAGGGCTTGGCGTCTCCAGGGGCAGCGTCTACTGGAGGAGGAATTGTCCCCTGGAGACCTGAGGCAGGAGACCCCTGCACACTGAGGGTCCGTCGGGGACATCTGTAGCCAGGAGGGCTCGAAGTCCCTGCAGGGTGGGCTCTGGCTCCCAGGTGGCACCGGAGCGGGGACCTTGGGTCCTGGTGCATCTCCTTGAGCTCAGCAGTGCCTTAGATCTGAGGTGGCCGGCTGTGGTCCTGTCCATCCACGAAGCGTCCCTCTGTACCTGGACGCAGTCGGCCACCCAGAGATCTGAGACCCCCATGACCCTCGAGCCAGGTCCTGGCAGTGCTTATGGGTCTGTCCCTGAGCTCTGGTGAGTGGACAGAGGCTGCTCGCTCGGCCGGGCGCCGTGGCACACACACGCCTGTCCTCCCAGCGGCTCGGGAGGCTGAGGCAGGAGGATGGCGCGTTCAAAGCCAGCCTCCGCCAAAGCGAGGCCCTGAGCCACTCAGGGAGGCCCTGTCCCTAAATAAAATGCAAAACAGAGCTGGGGACGTGCAGAGCTAACTGGACGCCTGTCCAATGGGGGGCGCTGTCCAGCGAGGGGCACTCAGGGAGGTCATCCGGGTCCTGCTGGGCTCTCTGTGTCCCCTGGCACCAGGACGTGGGGACCCTGCTCTCCCCACATTTGCAGACCCTCCTCTCGCGGGGTAGCCAGAGGCGCTCGGAGCCTCTCGGGGGGGGACGCTGGATTCTTTGACCCAGAAGCCGTCAGCCTCTGGCCGGGCTGGGCACCCTCTCCCCTGACTTCCACCAGGTTTTCAAACCTATTTTCAAGTTTGGCAAAAGAAAGACCCCAAATCCAGACAGACGGACCTTTCACCCCCTGGAATCCGTCCGTCCATCAGGGTGACCTAGGGGTCTATTTCATTTCATTTCATTTTATTTTGTACTGGGGACCGGTCAGTACGGAGCCACACCCCCGGCTCCTTTATTTTTATCATTTTTAGATTTTTTAAATTATTTTTTTAAATTTTATTTTATTCATTTTTTTGGGGGGGGGTACCGGCCTTTGAATCTGGGGGTGCTTAGCCACCGAGCCCCGTCCCCAGCCCTTTTTATATTTTATTTAGAGACAGGGTCTCCCTGAGCTGCTCAGAGCCTCTTTGAGTGGCTGAGGCTGGCCTCCAACTTGTGATCCTCCCGCCTCAGCCTCCCGAGCCACCGGGATGACAGGCACGTGCCACCGCGCCTGGCTCCAGCGGTTTATCACATGGTCATTGTCCCCTTGTGAGAGCGTGGTGGCAGGCGGAGCGTTTTGTTGCTGGTGGAGGTGGCCTTCAGGGCGGCACACCACAGGGACAGCTGTACGCTCTGGCCTTCTTGTGTGTGCCCTTGTCCTGGAGGAAGGATGGTGACAAGGACGGTGACGGCATGGGGTGATAACGGCACCCTCTGCACATGGCCACTTCTCTCTGGGGGCTTCCTGTTGGTGCTGGGCCATTGGCTTGGGCGGGTGCCAGCCTCCCTGGTGAGGCTGGGCCTCTACCCCCCCCCCCCTACAACTTCCTGTTTCCTGTTTTCCTTCCCCCGAGCCACACCAGCGGGTGCCCTGGAAACCGCAGCTGGCCGCCCCCCCCCCACGCTCCCGGGCCTCACTTCTCCAGGGGACACCTCTGTGCGCTGAGAAGCGCCCCAAGATTGCAGGTCCTGCCGGCCCCTGGAGGAGGGCACGGGAGCCACGGATGGTTCTAGAGCCCGGGGGACGTGGTATCTTCTCGGTCCCTCTGCACCGAGCTAGCTCCCTCAGACAGACGTGAGGGACAGCCAGGGCCCCCCCCCCCCCGCCCGGTGTCCGGCTTCCAGCCAGAGGTGTCTGCGGGGCGATGGCCGTGACCCCCCAGACAGCCCCGAGGTCAGAGCCGCTGCCTGGGTTCATCTCCGTGTCCAGCAAGATAAGGAGCTGGAGATAAGCGGGGAGTGGAAATGGTGGAGGAGAACTAGACTGCGAGTGTGATCACAGAGGGAACTTCCCTAGATCCACATCTGGGCATTCTGCTTTTTCTCCACCCCCCCAGCGTCCAGGGCCCTGTCCCCAGATTCCTCACTGGGTTGAGGTCACGTAGGGAATTGCGCAGGGATCGGGTCTGTCTGGGTGCACCAAGTGCTCCCTGAACAAAGCACCGGGTTTTAGTCTCCTTGGCCTGCATCCCCTCCTTGATGCCTATCTTTTAGGATATGGCCCTTTGCCAGAGGTCAGGATCCACTCCTGCGGGCTCCTTCTTCCGCATCAGATTGTTAGCAGACTGTTGAATCAATCCCCTCAATTGTTCTGCACGGTCCCCAACCCCAGCATCTGTCCAGGACTCGGAGAAGCCCTTCAGATAGTTCATACCTTGGACACTTTGGACAGGTCCAGGGACCTCCTTAGAGACGGAAGGCTTTTTAAAAGCCCCTCACCAGAGCACCCCAGAGGCCCTGAGAGTCCAGGATCCAGCTGTCAATCAAGTTTATCCACCACCCACTCACCATCCCCAACATACACCCCCATCCATCACCCACCATCCAGCCGCCAATCATCCATGTGCATCCATCTGTCCACCCACCGGTCCACCCACCCATCCATCCCTTGATCCTTTGCTAGGTTATCCCAGCGGCTCGGGAGGCTGAGGCAGGAGGATCGAGAGTGGGAGGCCAGCCTCAGCCATTTAGCAAGACTCCACCCAACTCAGCGAGACCCTGGGGGTGTGGCTCCGCGGAGAAGCGTCCCCCGAAAGGAAAAAGGACAGTTCCCTTTTGTGGTGACCCGCGGTGCAGAGTCCCAGGGGACGGCCAGGTCCGTCTCTGCGTCTGTCACCTCCGCCTGGGTCCCTCCCGCACCCTCCAGTGGGCTGTCACTGTCATGGAGAATCCCGACACGGTCCCTGGGCCACCGCGTCCCCTGGTTGCCTGGAGACCCAGGCTGCTCAGGAAGGGACTGTCCCCCCACACCCCAACTGTGGGGGACAATGTCTCAGAGTGACAGAGGACGGGGGCCGCCGCGGGGTAACACTGTCGCTACTCTCGGCTGCAAAAACCCAGCGCCCGGTCTGGAAGGCGGTTCCCTGAGCTGATCTGCAAAAGGCAGCGTATACAGGCGGCGCCTAAGCTCGGCGTAGGTCGACCCAGCCGGTTTGCAAGTCCAGGGGCCCTTGGCCTCTGCCGGGCTGCCCTTCGGTGCGCCTCCGGGCCGCGTTTGCACCTGCGGAGCTCCACCCCTGCGCGCCTGCGGGAGGCAGCTCAGCGGGAAGCCGGGAGGGAGGCCAAGAGGGAGGCCGGGAGGCGGGAGGGAGGCCCGTGCGCAGCGCCGCGGCTTGTTTTTCGAGCTTCCTGGCCGCGGAGCCGAGGAAGGGCGGGGCTCGGGCCGCCGCTGGGACGCGCCCTGGTGACTCATCGGCCGGTCCCCTGCACATCTGGAGGCTGGTTGCGCGGGCGCGGGGCGGGGCGGAGGCAGCCTCTCTGCAAACCGAGGGAGAATCGGAGCGGCCGGCTTCCCCGGGCATCTAGGGGCCCCCCACCCTCACCCCGACTGGCCACCTGCCCTTTCTTGCTAATGTCCCTGGGGGGGGGCGGGTGTTTGGGCAGCAGATCTGGGTATGGGTCACCTGGGGTTTGTGCGCACCGAGGAGGAGGGCAAGGGAAGGAGAGGAAGTTGGTGCCTTTTTTTGGAAGGTCTGAGTGTCACTTTGTGCCCCCTCCCCCCACCCTGGTGTAAAATGACATGACCTACGTGTCCCAGCCGTCTGCGCCCTCAAGATCATGGCCCTGTCCTTCCAAGCAGCTCAGAAATGGGGACAACCTAGGATGAGCCCCCGGGAGAAATACGGCTTAGTATGCAACCAGGAAAAAGGCAGATTCCTCCTGTCCTCGGTGACAGCCTGGTGGCCGGAGGGGACAATGTGTGTGCCCTGAAACGAGCCGGGCTCAGAAAGACGAGGGGAACCTGTTCTGACTCTCATAAGAAACAGGAAGTGCCCAGGTGGTTTCTGGGGGTTCCGGGAGCCGGACACGAGGAGGATTAGCTGCAGAGCTGGTTTGGACCTCAGGGAGGCCGGTGGCAACAATGTGTCCCATCCCGGGACACCTGGAGGGGATTCCAAGTGTCCAAATGTCCTCTTCTAGGTCTGGGAGCTCTGCAGCCTGTGAGGAAAACGGGGGTGTCCAGACCTCAGCCCCTGGGTGGACCTCTGCCCCTGGCCCCGTCCACCGTCCACACACTGGACCCCTGAGCCCCGTCCCCAGCCCTAGTTTGCATTTTATTTAGGGACAGGGTCTCCCTGAGCTGCTTAGGGCCTCGCTTTGGCTGAGGCTGGCTTTGAACTCGCGATCCTCCTGCCTCGGCCTCCCCAGATGCTAGGATGACCAACGCTGCCACAGTGTCCAGCGAAATTTCCCCGATTTCTAACCTGGATCTCCTTCCTTTTCCTCTCAGATTTCGATCTGTCCGACGCCCTCGGTGAGTAGCGCCTGATTTTTTATTCTTATTTTTAACTTTGCACACAGTGTGTCCCTTAAGGCCCTTGATGGTGTGAGCCCCTCGGGAAGGGGACAGTGCACAGAGGTGCAGCAGGGTCCACCGTGGTGGCCGCTGGGGTCATTCAGTGGAGATGGTGACCTGGAAGCCGGGCAGCCTGGGGCTTGGGGAAGGGGCTGGACCAGGGTCCCCAGGCTGAGCTCCCTCCAGGGCTCCAGGGAGCTCCTCCTGCCTCTCCAGCTCCTGGGCTCCAGGTGGCCCTGGGAGGGTGGCCCCTCACTGCAGTCTCTGCCTCCGTCCCCACGGGGCTCCTCCTCTGGGTCTGTGTCCCCTCCTCTGTCTCTTGGGAGGACACGGCCATGGCACGAGGGCCCCCTGACCCAGGAGGAGCCCATCTCAGGGCCCTTCACTGAGTCCCTCTGCAGACACCTTCTAGAAGTCGCTCAGTCCCACCCTAAATGGCTTAGAGCCTGGCTGAGTGGCTGAGGCTGGCCTCCAACTGGCCATCCTCCTGCCTCAGCCTCCCGAGCTGCAGGGATCCGAGGTGGGAGCCACCGCGCCCGGCCCAGCCTGGGTTCCTAACGGAGGCCGCTTGGGTGCAGGTCCCTGAGGAGGAAGCGAGGTTCCCGAGGAGTAAATGGGCACCGGGTCCCTCCCCCGCCTTCTCCTCTGATCTCGGGCCGTCCACTCCCGGTCTTGCTGGTCAGCTTCCTCTTTTTGTGGTTTCCGGGGGCATCTGTCTCTCAGGAGGAAGGGGACAGCCCGGCGGGACCACCCTGTGCAGCCAGCCGTGTTCCACGTGTGCACGGAGTGGACACTGAGCGGGCCTCCCTGCCTCCCTCTAGTACCTCAAGTTATTTTTGTTTGTTTCTTAGGGGACAATGACCAGAAGCCAACGAAGGCTCCCAAAAAGCCGAGCAATGACGGTAAGGAGGCAGAGTCCTCGCTGTGCAAAAAAGAAAGAGGAAACGCTGGCTTCCCGGTCCCTAACTAACAGCAGGACACAGCTCCCGGAGCCACCAGGGGACATGAGTCACTCAGGGTGGTGACATTTTCTGTTTGGTACCGGGATTGACCTCGGGGACACTGGACCCCTGAGCCCCGTCCCCAGCCCTATTTTGCATTTTATTGAGAGACAGGGTCTCCCTGAGCTCCTCAGGGCCTCGCTTTGGCGGAGGCTGGCTTTGAACCCGCGATCCTCCTGCCTCGGCCTCCTGAGCCGCTGCGGTGACCGCCGTGGGCCATTTCAATTCCATGTCCACGCCCAACTTTGGGACCCGTGGCCTCTGCCCGTCTATTCCTTAACGGGCATCACTGGGCCCCAGAGTGTGGTTGGAATCCTAGCGGATGAGATGGCCGCTGCCCGCTCCTGGCTGGCCTCGCTGCGGAGGCCGCTCTGCCTTAGCTGCTTGCTTGCTTCTGAAGGTGGCGCGGCGGGGAGCCCTCGCGCACTGAGCAGCTGCTGCTCGCCCTCCGCTGACCTAAGCTTGGCCGCGCACGAAGCCCCGGGGCCCGTGACAAAGATCGTCCCGAAGCCCTGGCAAGGTGGGCACCGAGGTGGGGCCTTCCTGGAGGGGCGGGCCTCGACTCTGCAAAGGGAGGCACTCGAGACCCTCAGGAGGGTTGAGGTTTCTCTGCTGGGGGGTCTCCCTCCTGCGCCCCCTCGGTCCTGAGGTCGGGCTCCGGGCTCCTGGAGGCCGTGTCTGCAAGAAGGACGGCCTCGTGCGTCCTGAGGTCCTGCAAATAGACGCAGTTAAGCGGGCTGAGGCTCTTGGACCCTGAGAAAGGTCCATGCACCAAGCAGGGAGTATGGTCAGGGCTGTCCCCGGACCCAGAAAAAGCTACTGGACAGCTCCCCGCAGCTCAGGATGCGCACTGCACAAAACTGAGTCGCAACTTTGTTGCAATTGGACAGCGTGAGTCAGTTGCAACTTTGTTGCCCAGCGACACGGTGGAACACCCCGTGTGAAAGGTAAAGGGGAGCTACCCGAGGGTCCCCAGTGTCCCCTGCTGCACGCGCGCTCGAGGCTCAGCTTTGCTAATAACCCGCTGCTTGTGCTCCACCCCCGGGTGACCATCCCTCTGTGCCAGCATCGCGCCCCGAGAACTTGGGAATTAACCACCTGTCCCCGTTTCTAGGGAACGGCTTTAATCTCGAGGACGCCCTCGGTGGTGGTGGTGGTGGACACGGTGAGTGACCTGCTGCGGCCAGGGTCGTTGAGGTGCCCACTCGCGCATTTCCTTCCAGAAAGGAGCAAGGGGCGTCAGGAACCCAACTCGTGTTCTTTGATCCCTGCCGCCGTGAGCGGTGTGGCAGTTGGTGCTGGTGTCCGAGGTCCAGTCCCTGGTGGCCGACTCCCTGGCTCTGGCCCAAGGGGAGCAGAACAAGATGGCGGCAGGGCCTGGAGGAGGAGGAGAGCAGCTCAGGACAGGGCACCAGGGAGCAGAGAGAGCTCTGCTCACCAGGGACAGGACAGAGACCCCAAAGGCACAGCCCAGGGACCCCTCCTCCAGCCACACCCCACCTGCTGCAGTCACCACCCAGTGAGTCCATTCAAGTGGATTAATCCACTATTCGGTTACACCAGGAAGCAGAGAGAGCTCTGCTCACCTGGGACAGGACAGAGACCCCAAAGGCACAGCCCAGGGCCCCCTCCTCCAGCCTCACCCCACCTGCTGCAGTCACCACCCAGTGAGGCCATCCAAGTGGATTAATCCTCTTATTGGTCTACACCCAGTGAGTCCATCCAAGTGGATTAATCCACTTATTGGTCTACACCCAGTGAGTCCATCCAAGTGGATTAATCCACTTATTGGTCTACACCTCTCACAACCCACTCATTTCACTCACATGGTCTCCCACGTGACCTTTGGCCTCTGTTGAAAGCCCTCAGTGAGTAGCATCGTCACCAGGGGGTGGACGGCAACTGCCAGGTGACCATGGGATGAGTGTCCCCTCAAGGCGAGGGCTAGCTGTGCTGTCCAGCGGCTGGGTGACCCCAGGGGAAGCCGAGGAAGGTCCCTTCCCTTCACTTCTCGCTGCTCTAACTCTGTTCCAGACGCCCCAGCGTCGCCCAATGAGCCCAAGCCCAGGCCCAACCAGCCCAGCTCCTCTGGTGAGTCCCCCCTGTCCCTCGGCTGGACTTGGGGTCATGGGGCGTGGCTGGACGGGGGGTTGTGGGGACCGTCCTTGCCCCAAAGGCCGCTTTGGGCCGGGATCAGCAGTTTTCAACCCTTTTTCTGTTTCCTTTGGAGACGGGCGGAGGCTGGCCTCCAACTGGCCGTCCTCCTGCCTCCGCACCGGGTCGGCCCCCTCCACCCGAGGACCCGCTGACTCTCCCCCTCTCTCCCCAGGTGGCTTTTCCGACAGTGACCTCCTAGACGGGACTTCGGGAGGTGAAGGTGAGTTGTCCTTTCTCCCCCCACCCCCCCGCGGCCACCGGCCCTGCGGAGTGTCCCCGAGCTTCTCGGCCAGGTCCCTCTCGAACGCGCGGAAAGACCCCCCTGCAGCTTCGTCCTCCGTCTCCGAGCCCCCACATGGGGACCCAGCCGTTGACACAGGGGACCTCCGGGGGACCTTCCAGGTGCAGCGGAGACGGGAGCCGGCTGCCCTCGGTCAACACTCTTCTTTTGCAGGACACGGTGGTGGCTCTGACGGTGGCAGTCCCAGGAACGAGGGACAAGAGAGTATGTACCTTGAACGGCCGCCCTCTCCCTTCCCCTCTCCTCTGGGGACAAGGGACGCCGGGGACACGGTGCTTGAAGTCGTAGTGTTTGCACCATCGCCCTGAAGACCTGGGCAGAGCCCGGGTCCCTCCGCGGCAATCACGGGCCACAGCTGGGCCGACCACACGGCTGCGTGGCCACTTTGCAATTTGGGGAAATAAGTGACGGTGTTTTTGGGTGGGTTTGGTACCCGGGATTGAACCTCAGGGTCACTCCACCCCTGAGCCCCGTCCCCAGCCCCATTTTGCATTTTATTTAGGGACAGGGTCTCCCTGAGCTGCTCAGGGCCTCCCTTTGGCGGAGGCTGGTTTTGACCTCACGATCCTCCTGCCTCAGCCTCCTGAGCTTCCTGGGCCGTGTTTAGATGCATCTCTCGGGCGGCTGTCCTGAGCTTCCACTGCCATCCGCATGTCCCTCCCTGTCACGGTGACGTCTGTTTCTTCCTCTGTGCAGCTAACTCCGAGGGCGTGGTCCCCGGCATCGTGGGAGCCGTGGTGGTGGCCGTGGCCGGGGCCATCTCCAGCTTCATCGCCTACCAGAAAAAGAAGCTGTGCTTCAAAGAAAACGGTAGGTGCCCTCCTGACCGCGCACCAGGCCCCCTCGCAAAAGCACACGCAGCAGCGCTCTTGCCGGCTCACCGCGCGGGTGCGAGGCTGGGACTCCCTGGGTCTGCCATCAGGCCCTGCTGCTCCGACATGCACATGTGCACAGGTTGCTAACTGCTCCGGCGCCGCCATCTTGCTTTCTGCACCCAGAGGCATCCGACACCCCAAATGGGGAGTCGCTCCCGTCCAATTTGGTGAAACCAATTCACCAGTGAGGCTCTTGGATGGGGTGCAAAATTGGATGGAGAATCGGGACTCGGGGCGCCTTGGGGACCCAGGTCTTGGGGACTCCATGGTCAGGGGGGTTGGGACCTGGTGCTTAAAAGTCCCTGAGTGAGGCCGGGATTTGCTCCAAGTCGGGAAACAGGGCACACAAATGCCCAGGTTCAAGGAGATGCCACCAAGGATCTAGGAGAACCCAAACCTTCTCCCGGCCTGGGTCTCCCCAAAGTCGCCAGGACCTCCACCAGCCTGGAGCTCCGCCCACGTGGATTTTACAATTTCCCTTTAGTTCCATTTTCCCAAGTCGGAGCTAGACGTGCGGCTGGAGGGGGGACGCAGGTGGCTTGCTCAGGAAGGCTGCGTCCTAGCCAGGGAGCCCCGTGGTGACCTGGGGAGAAAGTGACCTTCGGTTTCTGGAGACTCCTCGGGCCTCCCTCAGGAGACTCCACCTTTTTCTGGGCCGTGCACGTTTCCGTTTTCGCCCCTGAATTTTTCAAGTGAGCCTAACGCGTGACTCAGGTAGCCGTGGTTTTAGGGACAGAGGTAGAGAAATGGCCTGGGGTGGCCAGGAAGGGTTGGGGCAAACCGAGTTCCCCACGGAAGGGACGAGGGGAGGCTCACTGTGAAGTCACCCGGCCACCTGCCTGACGCTTGCAGGGTCTGTCTCTGCTGCTTGTCCCCTGGCACCGGGTCAGCTTCGAGGTCCGCGTGGGGGGGGGGGGCGCACAACCACGCGGAGCCTAATCCATGCTCAGGGAGGCGCTTTGGGCTGGGCCTGTGTCCCTGATGGACAGCTGGACGCTGTGCGGAGCCGGGCTGCGCTCACTCTCCTGCCTCCTGCCTGGTCCTCTAACGCCACCTGGCTGCGCTCTGTCCACCCGGCTCCTGCCCCCAGCTGACCTCTTAAACGTCTCCTTTTTTTTTATCATTATTATTTTTTCTTTCTTTTTGGTCCCCCCCCCATTTCAGATGCCTCCAAGACCTAGGGAGGAGCAGAGCACCCTGTCCAGTCCAGAGCGCCCTGAGGACCCTTGTGCCACTCCTAGGACGCAGCCTGGCCTAGCGAGCCGCCTCCCCCTCTGTGCGCCCGGGTCCCCTCCCCAGCTAGCTCGCCTCTCTCCTCCCCGCGGGGTCCCCTCTGCAGATTTCTGTACCTTAAATTCTCCATTTCTGGGCCTTCTCGGTGCATGGAGCTCGGGCCACACGGCGCGCACCCAGTGCGCGGGGAGGGACGGGAAGGGATGGTGTCCCTTTGGAAGGCCACAGAGAGAACGGGGCGAGTCGTGTCGCCCTGCCCCCGAGGGTCCTCTGCAGCGGGTCAGCAGGGCGAGGACCCCTCTGCGCTCTACTGTGCAGGGAGAGCCCTGGGACGGGGTCCCCTTGCTCCCGGGGATCTCGCCACTCAGTGCCACTCAGTGCCACTCAGTGCCACTCAGCGCAGGGGACTTCTCGGCCCAGGATTCCTTCCGCGCTGGGTCTGCAGACACGGCTCTCTAGAGTCCTGTCCTGCGTTGTCCAAAAAGGGCGCCGCAGGTGGGTGGACCGACCGACTGTGGTTCTGGTCACCGCCCCAGGGTGGCCGCCTGGATGGCCCTTTTGCTCTTTTGGAAGGAGACATGTGTCCAAAGCATCCTCGGTTAGGATCCCCAGAAGCCAGTCCGCGCAGGCGCGCAGGCGCACAGGCTCAAGTCCCCCCCAAACGCCGCTTGTCAGTACCGCGGAGTGACCGGCCGCTGGTACTCGGTGGCATGCTGACCTGGGCTCCCAGGCTTTCGCAGTTCGCAGTAGTTCAAGGGCCAACCCGCTGTGTTCCCCTGTCCGCAGCGCAAGCACCCTCTCTGGTCACCACCTGCGCACCTCCCTCAAGTGCGCGCCTTGCGTACACCTTGGGCTCGCTCGCTCTCTGGTCTCAAGCACGTTGGCTTCTTCGCTGTGGGTGTCACTTAGAGGCTGGGTGGGGGTGCAGTTTGCAGATCTTAGGGTCCCTTTAGGGGGTCCATCTCTCTGTCGCCGTGATTGCAACCCGCACCGCACACCTTGAGGCACGACGGTATTTGAACCACGGCAGGGTGCGCTGTGCGTTCAGATTCTGTGATCAGGGGACACGGAGGGCTCGGGTGGGGTGACTTGGGGGTGGGTGAGCCCCCTCCGTGTGGCGTGTAAAACGTGTCCTTTGGTGACGGTGCAGAGAACAAATAAACGCATTTAATCCGTGACCCTCGTGTGGACTTGGAGCTCTGTTGGCTTTTAGATGCGCGTTGGAAGAGAAGGGCGAGGGGGTAGGGGGTGACATGGGGCGCGCGGGTGACTTTGAAATTCCACGGATCGAGCCCCGTCCCCAGCCCCCTTAGGGCTTAGGTTAGCTCTAAGCTAAGTTGCTGAGGCTGGCCTCCAATGGACCATCCTCCTGCCTCAGCCTCCGGAGCTGCTGGGATGACAGGCCACGGTGTCCAGCACCAGGGCTGGTTTTGGTGGTTTGCATTCTGGGGCAGGTGGGTACAGGGGCAGGGGCAGCTTTTAGCCCAAGGAAGGCCCTCGGGGTACTAACAGGGACGAAAAGTCCCCCTTCTGCAGGCTGCGTGAGTTCCAAGCCCAGCGATCCCCTCTGAGCCTTGAAGTGGGGGTTCCGTGCCCACTGCTCGTTCCTGGAGGGTCTTAGGACTGAGAAACGAAGCCTGGGGGTGCAGCAGACCCTGCTGTCCACCCCGTCCACCCCTCACCACCACCCCCGGGTGTGATTTGTGCATCTTGAGCAGTGCGTTCCCTGCTCCACTGAGCTGTGCGTGTGTTTGATTCTTTGCAGCGGGACAAGGAGAAGTGGACTTGGAGAACCGAGCGGGCACCAACGCAGAGCCACCAGGTAAGGAAGGGCAGGTAGGGAGGCCGGCTTCCAAGTCTAAGAAGGAGAATTTGGCTGGGTGTCGCGGGGGTGCACCCCTGTAATCCTAGCCTCTCGGGAGGCTGAGGCAGGAGGACGGCAAGTTGGAGGCCAGCCTCCGCCACTCAGGTGCTAAGCAACTCAGCGAGACCCCGTCTCAAAATAAAAAAATAAAAAGGGCTGGGGACAGGGCTTAGTGGTCAAGCACCCCTGGTGTCCCTTTCCTGGGGGTCCCATCCGTCACCCGTGGGGCTCACGGAGTGACTTTTTACTATGTGTGTTGGATTGAGGTGCCCGGTCCTCCCGGGTCCTCTAGGAAGGGTGTCCCCGCATGCGCCGGGGGAGTGACGCCCTGTCCTCTGTCCACCCAGTGCAGCGCACGCTTTTGGAGAAGTAGAGGCCGCTGGGTGGGAAGAGCCCAGTCCCAGGTCTGTCGCTGAGTGACACCTGCCCAGTGACACTTTGCAAGACCAGCTGGCCAGCGCAGAGGCCACCGCGCGCTCGGGGAGCCGCCGCCCTGTGTCCACTGAAGGACTCCCTGTCCCAGACCTGAGGTGACCAGCACGCAGGGTGACCAGCAGGACGAACCCGCGGGGACTTGTCTCACCTTGACCCCTGGGGCTCCGGGGGATGGGAAAGGCCACCAGGACCCAGAACCTGTGGTCGGACACCGGCCCCGACAGATGCCTGGACGCGCAAGCCCTGGGCCGATGCCCAGTACCTGGACCCAGGCGACGCCCGACGCCTCCCGAGTGGAGCTGACCCCAGTGTCCTCGCGTCCCTCCGATGCCTTAGGATATCCGGCTGTTTTCTTTTGTTTTGATTTTTTAGGATTTTTTTTTTCCAATTAATAAAACAAAATTGGAAACCAAGCGGCTTTCTGCGCCGGGGTTTGCCGCGGTGGGTTCCAGCTGGGGGCCGTGGGAAGGGGCGTGGGCGGGGCCTCCTCTTCCACAAGGGCGCGGATGCTCCCCTGCACCCAGATGCTCGGGCAGCCAGACAGTTCCCTGCACGCGCATGCTCCGCAGCAGATACTCCCAAGACGCCAGATACTCCCCCGCACCCAGATGCTCCCAGCAACCAGGTACTCCCCTGCGCTCGCTCCCAGTCAGATACTCCCCTGCAGCCGGATACTCCCAGGCAGCCAGACACTCCCCAGCACCCAGCTACTTCTCTGAATATAGGTCGGCCCTGGCACCCAGGTGCTCCCCTCCATTCAGATGCTCCTCTAAACAGAGGCTCTGCCTTCCTCCAGATGCTCCTTGTGCGCCGGGACACTTCTGCACCCAGATACTCCTCTGCTCCCAGGTGCTCCTGCCATCCAGACCCTCCTCCGCATTGGGATCCTTTCCTGTCCAGATACTCCCCGGCCCCCAGATGTCTCCCCCCCAAGCGGCGTGTGTCCTGTGGGTGGAACGTGGGTGTTTGCTCACCATTTCTGGAGCCTGGTACCAGGGGTTGGGCCCCGTGGACGTGGGGTCTGGCTGAACACGGGGGAGCAGCTCCTCCCTGTGGTGGCCGGGAGTGTCCTCCTGGGGGAGCCGCGGTCACTGGAAACGGTCCCTTCCCTGCGGTGACAGCCGACTTTCCCCCGTAGTGTGTGTGTGGGGGGCAGCAGCTCCTCACCTTGGGCGCTGCCCACGCCCAGGCCCCCAGGGACGGGCTCCGGTGGACTCCAGCTGCAGCCGGGCAGCCTCGGCTCCCGACTTCTCCCGCCAGAACACGAGCCTGTCCACTCGGGGTGGCCAGCGGCCCGGGGGAGTGAACGAGAGCCCTGGCTGGCCGCCCAGAGAAGGCACCCCGTGGGGAGGGCCTTGCTGTCCCCCGGCAGGGCCTCAGGAGCCGCTGCGCGCCGGGCAGCTGGGGTTCCCGGCAGCTCCCTGCCCGCAGCCCTGGTGGCCGGTCCGACACCTGTGTGGACAGCGCACTGTCCCCTGATGTGGGGGACCGCGGGTGGGCCGTCCTCCTGGGTCCTAGGCCTTTGCTCAGGAACCGCCTGCATCTGGGGGTGCGCACGGCCAGTCCCCACGGGTAAGGGCTCTGCCCCTCCCCCACGGGCACCCCTCCCAGGGACGGGCCTAGGAGCCCCTTCCTCCGGGACAGGGAGCAGTCACGTGGCCCAGCCTCTCGGCATTTGAACCTTTCTGTCCGTCTTTGCCACCACCGCTCCGATTTATGACCCTCTGTCCTGATGGACCTCTGCACCCAGGTACTCCCCTGCACCCAGATGCTCCCCTGCACCCAGATACTCCCCTGCACCCAGATACTCCCCTGCACCCAGATACTACTTATGCCCCGATGCTCCCCTGCACCCAGTTGCTCCCCTGCACCCAGATGCTCCTCTGCATCCTGATACTCCCCTGCATTCAGATACTCCCCTGCACCTCCATAATCCCCTGTACCCTGTACTTGCGGTCCTCCTGCCTCAGCCTCCCCCGAGCCACGGGGATAACAGGCGTGCACCACTGCACCCAGCAGTGTTTAATTTTTACGTATCGGAATCACACCCCCCAGGGACCCATCTCCTCCATCATTAATTTGCTGTGCCCGGAGCTGAGCTCTGCCAGCCTCTTCTCTGAAACGCGGGTGCCCCCTCATCCACGATTTCACATTCTAAAATTCGAATCATCGGCAGTCAAGCACCACCCCAAACTACCAGATGGAAAATTCCAGAAATCAATCATTTACGAAGCTTCAAACCCGAGCTAGTCTGTGTCACGTGAAGACATCGGGTCCCGTTGTTCCTGCGTGAGATCCCCTCTTAGCCCCGCGTATCCACGCTGTATATGCTACCCTCCCGGTACTCGGTCAGGAGCCATCTTGGTTATCAGATCCGGTCTCTCAGGATCCCCATGATAGTGTCCCGGTCTCAGGTGACAGACAGAGAGAGGGCCACTGTAGGATCCCTCGCCCCTTCTGACTATGGGTTCTGCTGCTCACCGAGATCATTGGGGGCTCCAGGGAGAGGAGGGGGATTCTTGGAAGTCCCTGGGATCCTGGATCCTGGATTGCAGCGGCCACGCCCTGACCCTCTGTGCAGGACCCCAGTGACAGAGGGGTCTCAGCCAAGCACCTGCGAGCTCCAGGGTGCACGAGTCCGGTCCCCGTGGCTGAGCAGGTGCGCGGGGGCAGCGGTGGCGTCCAGGAGCCGCGGATGCTGAATGATTGGCATGTGGCCCCGCCCAGGTCGCCCCAGGGCCTGCGCTGGTGCCATTGGCTGGGACAGTTGGGAGCAGCTGGCCCTGGGCGAGCGTGTGAGCACTCGTCCTGGGCTCGGTGGAATCCGGGCTCGAGCGCAGTCGGGGTTTCCTGGCACGGGGAGCGCAGCGCGCGCGCGCGCGGCTGGTTTCCTATTTTCCACTTGGACACAGCGCTCGCTGCCCGCCCAGGCGGGGACATCGCCGTCAACAGGGCAGGGCGGGGCGGCCGGAGGAGACCAGCTGCGACGTGGGACGACGTGGGACGGACGCTCCCGGGGACCTCAGCCAGCCATGGAGACCCGGCGGGGGCTGCCCGGCCTGGTGCTGCTCCTGTGTCTGCTGCCGCGCGCCCCAGGTGAGCACCGGGCGCCCCCGCGAGCCTGGGTTCCCGCAGGTCCGAGTCCTGCAAAGAGTTGACGCCAAAGTTTACTAAAGAACCGCCAAGACGCTCCGCCCGCCTCCCAGGCTCGGGGATGGGGCATCGCGTTGCGCAGGGACCTCGGAACTGTAGGGTGGAACCGCATCGGGAAGGTTCGTGGGACCCCGAGGGTCCTTCCAGGGCATGATGGACAGAGGGGAGTGGGAGAGGCAGAAGGGTCGGTCAGGAAGGGACAGGCTTCCTCCAGACACCGGCCTTTCTTGTCTGTCCTGTTTGAAGACAGGGTGTCATTAGCTGGTTGTGAATGGGCGGAGGAGATGCCCAGGGCTGGTTCTGGTGTCCAGAGCCCAGAAACCTCAAGGGAGACACTTACACACCGCCATGCCACCTGTAGATGTCACCTCCCGTGCATTTGGCCTGAGACTATAGGACTGTTAAATCTAGACGTTCTTGCTTCCGTTTGGGGGTCACGGTCCACTTGTAGAAGGTCCAGAGATGGCCACCAACAATCATTAGGAGTCACTTGCTTTATCTAGCCACCGGGGTTCGTTGGAAATGGATGGGGACGTCGGCTGACTGGCCGTTTGACAGGTGCATAAATGAATATTTCCAGAGCCTTGTTCATTTGCCCTTGAAAAGGGTCTTTCTGGTGGCCAGCAGGGTGACATGAGTTCTCCGAGTGCTTTCTGTATTCCTTCGTCCATTTCCCTCACAAAATACCTGAGGCCGGGAATTTTTATTAAGAAAAGAGGGTTGTTGAGCCTCGTAGGTTGGAGGCTGGCAGTGTGAACAGCCTGGTTGTGGTGCTGGGGACGTCCCCAGGCTCTACGGCAGGTGGGTGGTGTATGCATGAGGTGCATAATATCTACTGAAATACTAATTGTGGGCTGCGAGGGTGGAGGAGGAGGCAGGGCAGTCGGTACCGGGCGGGTGTGTTTGCAGAACTGTTCTCTGCCTGGGGCTGCCGTGGTCTCCGTGCAATGCGGTGGCTGTGGTGGGGGTCTCTGGTGACAGTCCCTGCAAAGTAGACGGTGAGCTGATTCTGCAGGGAGCCTGGGAGACCCGTGGGGTCTGAGGTGCTCAGACACTGGACAGAAATGCAGGGAGGGAGGGCGGCTGCCCAGGGCACAGTGGCCTTTCCTTGTTGGTTACTTTGTTTCTTTCTGTGTCTGCAGAGCTCAGAATCCACCCCCCGCCCCCGGGCTTCCCACGTGCTGGGCAAGGGCTGCAGGGAGTTCCTCAAGGTCCAGAGACTCAGAAAGCCATTGTGCAACCGCTTTCCGAGAAAGCGCAAAAAATCCTCTTTATAGGAAAAAAAAATTTTTTTTGAAAAATCGTGGGGAGTGCAGTGTAATGTAATGTAATGTCTGCGACTCCGGAGGCTGAGGCAGGAGGCTCACAATTTGGAGGCCAGCCTTAGCAACTGAGCGAGGCCCTCAGCAGCTCGGGGAGACTCTGTCTGTAAATAAAATGCAAAAAAAATAGGGCTGCGGAGGGGGCTCAGGGGTGGAGGGCCCCTGAGGTCGATCCCTGGTACTAAAACCCACCAACTGTCAGTAGGAAAGGCAGATGTTTTGCAGATGAGGTGACACTGGTTTGCACCACACAATAGAGGAGCCAGCTGTGTTTGCCATCGGGTGGCCTCGGTAGACTTGAATTCAATGCCGCGCCGCTTCGTGTGCAAATTCTGCTGGAATTGGTGCTGCGCCCGGCCAGGGCTTTGGAAACCCTTAAAAAAAAAAAAAAAACATATTATTATTTTTTATTTTTTTCCCTTTATTTCCAAGCCCCGCCCGGGGCCTGTTCTCTCCCCTGGGTGGAGCCGAGCCGCGGGGTCTGGGCTGCTGGCTGTGTGCACGGGTCACCGGCGGCGGGTGTGGACAGAAGTCAGGATCCGAGGGTCTTTGCAGGTTGCATGCTTTTGCACCCAATGCGGCCGGGGCCGGGGTCTGGTTGCAGGACGAGGCCGGGGGATGTCTGCAGCTGCATTCGCAGCGCCCCCTGCAGGATCCGCGGCTCGACTTCTCTCTGTGCGCATGCGCGGGGGCCCGGGGAACCTCGTGCAAAAATGCTGCGCTGCTCTGCGCAGGGGCGAGTCTCCACCGGCCTTCCCCGAGGACCAGCCTGAAATCACAGGACAGCACGCAGGCTGCTGTCCCCAACTCCTGGGGGGGTGGGGCTAGGGGTCCCAGAACACAGCAGGGTTGGATTCAGAGGCCACCCAGCGCAAGCCACCAGAAAGCAAGTCCGAGACACGCGTTCTGATGTCCGTGGCCTCCTGAGAGCAAGATGCCCGCGCGATGTCCACCGCCCGGGCTGGCCGCGCCCTGAGCGCCCCCCCCCCACTCCTGGGGACCCTTGGCTGGGCTCCCCGCCCCCATCGCAGGGCAGATTCCCGCCCATCTCGCAGGACAGGGGCTGTCGCCACGCCTGGCTTTTGGGAGGCCCAACCGGGAGGCCCGGGCGACACCCACGCCCCTCCCCGCGTGTGTGTGAGTCACGCTGCCCCGGGACATTCCTACTTGGAAAGCGACTCTCAAAACCAGGCAAAAACCTCGCCCGGCCAGTTTGCTCAGCTTCCTCTGGGGCCCCTCCCGCGTCCTGCCCACCCACGGGGTCCCTGGCCGCCCATCAGAGCTGGAGGAGGCCATGGGATATGGGAAGAGGCTCGGGAGGCTGAGGCGGGAGGATCGCGAGGTCAAAGCCAGCCTCAGCCATGGGAGGCCCTAAGCAGCTCAGGGAGACCCTGTCTCTCAATAAAATAGGGCTGGGGACGGGGATCGGGGGTCCGGTGCCCCTGAGGTCAGTCCCCAATACCCCTCCCCAATAAAGAAAAGAGAAGAGAGGACAGAGAAGGGCTCCAGGAGGGAAGTCTCTGGAAGTCACCTCCGTGGGCAAACAGGTCCCTGCTGCGGGCTGGTGATATCTGGGGACAGTCTCCAGCCCTGCCCTCCTGTGGCTTCTCTGATAAGACCCAGCCTCCACCCCAGTGCAGTTGGGAAACAGCCTTTCAGAGAGGCCAGCCTCCACGGAGGGAGTAAGGCAGAGGCTCTGGCTATGTGAGACACTGGGTGTGGCCTTGGGAGCACCGAGGAGGGCGGTGGCTCCGTCACAGGGCTCCTGGGGTTTCCCCAGGCCCCGCCTCCGTTGGGACTTGGTGACTGGGCCCGAGTCTAAGTGCAGACTCAGCCTCTGCCCTGCCCTTCCCCTCCTGCTGCTCCCGGGTTTCTCACCTGGGAAATAGGCATGGTAGTGATGCCAAGGTCCTGGGGCGGATGGGAGGCTGGGATTCTTGAAATGCCACCAACAGGACTGGACACGGCGTCCCTGACCACCCACCGTCATTCCTTACATGGTCACCCTTAGGTAATCTGGAGGGTGGCTGCAGGGCCCCCTCTGATACCACGACCCACAGAGATTGGGGCTCAGGAGGACCCCTGAGCTCCAGGGAGTCAGATCCTACAGCGTGCCGCACGGTGGGGTGATCTTGGTGCCCAGAGGGACCGGCGGGCCATGCAGGCAGGAGCACAGGGATCCCTGCAGTTGTCATCTGTCACCTTTTGCTTCCCCATGTGACTTGTGCCCTCTCTGCTCCAACAGCTCAGGGAGATTTTGACCTGGCGGACGCCCTGGATGACCCAGGTAAGTGCCCGTGTTCTCAGTGGGGATTGGCCTGGTCCCCGCTGGGCCAGGGCTCTAGGGTCAGCTGGGAATCCCTGGGGGCTGAGGTTCGCGTTCTCTCCAGGGAGGCCAGCCTTCTCGGGAGACCCACAGACGCCCTTCTAGAAGTCTCTCTGCAGAGGTCCACTTTGGCCATCGGTTCCGACCCTTGTCTTGCTAGATTGGAGCCTGTGGTCCAGGGATACCCTGGGGACTTTGGTGAGGCACTGGACCCCTGAGCCCAGTCCCCAGCTTAGAAGAGGAAAAATTTATTTGAGGCTCCTGGTGTCCGAGGTCCAGTCCCTGGTGGCCGACTCCATGGCTCTGGCCCAAGGGGAGCAGAACAAGATGGCGGCAGGGCCTGGAGGAGGAGAGCAGCTCAGGACAGGGCACCAGGGAGCAGAGAGAGCTCTGCTCACCAGGGACAGGACAGAGACCCCCAAGGCACAGCCCAGGGACCCCCTCCTCCAGCCACACCCCACCTGCTGCAGTCACCACCCAGTGAGTCCATTCAAGTGGATTAATCCACTTATTAGTCTACACCTCTCACAACCCAATCCTCTGAATGTTCCTGCACTGTCTCACACATGAGCATTTAGAGGAGGAAGAGTCTCTCTGGGGCTCCTGGTGTCCGAGGTCCAGTCTGTGGCTGGCCGACGCCATGGCTCTGGCCCAAGGGGAGCAGAACAAGATGGCGGCAGGGCCTGGAGGAGGAGGGCAGCTCAGGACAGGGCACCAGGGAGCAGAGAGAGCTCTGCTCACCAGGGACAGGACAGAGACCCCAAAGGCACAGCCCAGGGACCCCCTCCTCCAGCCACACCCCACCTGCCTACAGTTAGTCCATCCAAGTAGACATTTGGGTCCTTGAAAAAACTCTGGCCATTGGACACCCGGGATGTGTGTCCAATCTTCTCTGCTCTGTGAAGACTCCAACCCCCTGCTGCCCCCACATGCCCACCTGCGCCCACACCTGAGTCACAGCAAGGTTGCACCTTGAGCACTCCCCACCTGATACCCGCTTCCAAGAATTCTGACCTCTGGATGTTCCCATGTGCACCGTAGGGGTGATCTGGGTGCCCAGAGGGACCGGCACCTCTTCTGGTACTAGTGGGCACCCAGCCGATGTTTGCCGCGTGAATCAGTGAGTGGGTCAGAGGAGTGAGGAGACGCACCGTTTCGAAAGCTGAAAATGTCTCTTGACTTGCTTTTCCCAGTCCTTCCAAGTGTGGCTTTATCTAAGCTTCACAGATGCAAAAACCTGCCATCCCAAGGCTCTCGGCTCCCGTCCTGGGTGCTGTCGTCCCTGCTGGCCATCTGTGGGCAGCGACACAGCCCCTGGGCAGCTGGTGGACAGTCCCCATTCCTCACGGCTTTGCAGTTTCTCTTCATGGTTTCCTTTGAGCGAGGACATGGACGCCCTGTCTCCGAGCCGCCGGTAAATCTTGGAGGCTCACTGAATCTGTCTTCTCTCTTTGTTCGCAGAACCTACCCCGAAGCCAGGCTCAGGTGAGTGGCCGTTCGGGGCATCACGGGGGGCCGCACCCTGGGCCGGAGGCTTTGGCAGCGATGGGTGTAGACGCTTTGTAGGGCTGTTGTAGGGTGTCGAGGGGAGGGAGGGATGGGGGGCCGGTCAGTAGATGCCACAAGCAAATGCTGGTCACCGGGCAAATGCAAATCAAAAAAGCCACCTTGAGAAGCTCCATCGTGTCCACTAGGAGGGTTAGGATTTTAGAAATAGATGGTATCAGGTGTCGAGAACCCTGCAGGCCGCGTACGTAGAAGCACGATTCGGTAAAGCCAAAAGGTGAGACCAAGGCATGGCGTCCATCAAACGATGAAGGCATGCATACGATCTAGTCCGGCCACGCTGTGGAATATGACTAGGCCATGAAAAAGGAACAAGGTGGCCCATGCACCCTGGAATATTACTGAGCCATGCAAAAGGATGAAGCCGCGACACCAGCCACAACATGAGCATCAGCTTCTCGGTGACAAAGGCCAGACCCCAAAGGGCACAGAGCCCAGGATCCCGTTTATATAAATTGGCCAGAATCGAGACATCCAAAGAGATGGGAAATGGGTGACTGGTGGCCAGGGGCAGGCCCAGGGGCCCACACCTGTCATCCCAGAGGCTCGGGAGGCTGAGGCAGGAGGATGGCGAGTTCAAAGCCAGCCTCAGCCAAAGGGAGGCTGTTAGCAGCTCAGGGAGACCTTGTCTCTAAATAAAATGCAAAATAGGGCTGGGGACGGGGCTCAGGGGTCGAGTGTCCCTGGGTTCAGTCCCTGGTACCTCCCCCCAACCCGCCAGAAAAGGGTCACCATTGTCCGCCCTGCAGTTCCTGAGCCGACCACTGGGGGCGGTAGTGAGCTGCTCAGGTCGGTCTCAATGACAATTGGCGGATGCATCGCGTTCTCTTTGGGGACACAGGGCTGGTTCCCGCCCTGGGGACAGTGCGTGTCCTGGTCCATCAGCTCCTGGGCAGCTCAGAGTGCCAGTCAAAAGGACGATGCCAAATAATCCTGGGGGCCACTGTGTCACTCAGCCAGCGACAGTTGGGGACACCTGCCTTGGGCCCCAGAGGGCGTATTTCGAGGACCAAAATGATGTAGGGGACTGTCGAACGAGACCAGGGACCCCCTCCTCCAGCCACACTCCACCTGCTGCAGTCACCACCCAGCGAGTCCATCCAAGTGGATTAATCCACTATGAGTCTACACCTCTGTAAGGTGGTCATGTCACCTCTGAACCTTCCGGCTTGGTCTCACCCATGACCTTTGGGGACGTCACCTCTCTAGACCGTAGCAGGACTGTGCTCAACAACTGTATAAAGAAATGCGGAAACAGAGGGCCAGTGTCACCCGAACTTGGAGCCCGGGCAGGACGCCCTAAATAGGGACCCGGTGGCTCTGGGGCGGGGCTTGGAGCTCCGTGGGGGGGCACCTGCCGAGCGCCAGGCCCATCCTGGGGAGCCCCATCTCAGAAGCACAAAAAAAAATTAAAAATTAAATAAATTCACGGAGGAGAGAGAAGGAGAGAGCCGTGTGTGTGGACAGCCGGGAAGGGACTTTGAGTGGACTGTGTCTGGGGACTTGGGAGCCGTCCTCAAGGCAAAGAAAACAGAGCAAGAATCCAGGAAGCAGGCTCAGGGCTGGGAAATGGGCTGGTCCTGAGTTGCTCAGAGCCTTGCTAAATGGCTGAGGCTGGCCTCCAACTTGCCATCCTCCTGCCTCAGCCTCCCGAGCCGCTGGGAAGACAGGCGTGGGCCTTGGCACCCGGCCTGAGGTGTGTGTCCTGCAGAAGGGTCATAGAAGGATTTGGGGGGTCTTCTAAGCCTGCACCCTTGTTCCCACAGATATCTACCCCAAGCCCAGGCCCCCTTTCGGCCCCCAGCCTGCAAACCCGGACAGCGGAGGCAGTAAGTTCGGCTCCTTTCCCTAACACCTGGGGCCTGTTCTTCTTCCCAGCTCTGGCCACTTGCCCTGGGGCTCTCCCTGCGCAGGACCCGTCAGAGCCACGGGGTCTGGACGTTGGCCCTTCCCCTCCCGGAGTGACTCACCAACCCGAGGGCCTGGCCGAGGTCCCAGCTCGGGCGGGGCCCTGTGTGACTCAGAGCTGGATGTTCCCATTCCTGCCTCCGCGCACAGGAAGGCGGCTCCCTGGCTCCGGTTCCGGGGTTTGAATCTAGCGTGCAGAGCTGCACGATTAATTTGCAGTCCCCCGTGGCTGGTATCCAAGAGGGTGTGTCCAGAGCATCCCCAATGTATGCTGCGCTGCCTGCAATGTCACTCCAGTGGTGACTGACAAACCCAGAGGTCCTTTACCCCAGCCAGAGCCACAGAGGCATCAGGCAGAGAGATTCCCACCGAAAGAACACCCCATGCAAAGGTCCTGGGGTGGGCAGCTGGTGGTGTGCAAAGGTCCTGGGGTGGGCAGCTGGTGGTGTGCAAAGGTCCTGGGGTGCGCACACGCTCGGGGTGAGTATGTTACACTTTCCCTGAAATCCCCGAGCTCTCTTCCTGCAGATATCTACCCAAGGCCAAAACCCCAGCCTCGCCCACAGCCTGGGAGCTCCGATAACAGCGGAGGAGGTAAGGACCTTGAGTCCCGTTCAGATTCCGGAGGCAACTGATCCGGGAGCACTTGAAACTCCATACGCAGTGGCGCTCGTTGGTGAATTCCCCTCTGGGATAGTTTCACAGCGGGCTACTTGAATCGCTGGCCAGCGCCCGGGGAATGCATGACATATAGGTCTGTCTGGCTTTGCCCGTGTCACGTGGTGGCATATAGTGGCTTTTTATTTTACGTGTGCACTAAAGAAACAAAGGAGTAAGAGCGACCTTCCTCCTGGTTCTCAACGGGAGCATCTCCTCTTTCTGAACCCTTCCTACGTTGCTCTCTGTTACTATAACGAATTAGCCCAGGCTGGCTGCCTTTATAAAGAAGAAAGGTTCATTCAGCCCAGTGTTGGGGGCTGATCGTCTAAACAGCTGGTCTGGCTTGGGCTTGCTGGGTGGGAGAGGGAGGTCATTTTGGACCTGAAAGAGGAGAAGGGTCTGGGGTCGTGGGGAGCAGGGGCTGAGGCCAGAGACGCCTCCAGGGCCGAGGTGAGGGTCAGGGGGCTGCATCGGCCATTGGAGGCCCCGCCAACCAGGGGCGGGAGGAGAGAGAGGGTGGCGCCTGGCAGGGAGGGGGCACAGCATCCTGATGGGAGACTCTGAGCAGGACGGGCCCCAGGACCCTTGCACAGGTGACAGCAAGGCAGGCCCCTCTGTTTGCAGAGCGCAGTTCCTACAGGCTGCTGGCCAGTGTCCCTGTCTGCCCACAGGACACCCAGCAGATGTGTCTGCGGGATCCCTGGAAAGAGCTGCTGCGTGCACAGGGCTTGTCCCCAACAAAGGCCCCCGGCCTGTGGGTCCGGTAGGGGTGTGTGGGCGGGACATGGGCCTCACGCTGTGCCTCTGCCCCACAGGGTACCATCACAACGACGATGATGGACGCTACCCGCCCAGGCCCAGGCCGCCCGCAGGTACATAGGGGCAGAGCCGCTTTGAGCCTCAGGTGTGCCCAGAGAGGGAGGGTGGGGACAGAACCCGTGAGGAGGGAGGTCACCCCTGCAGGACACAAACAGGGTCTGTCCATCCCTGCATCGGGAGCCTGTGCACCGACCCACCTCTCAAGACCTGTGCTCACGCCAGGCACCAAGGTGCATCCCTGGGACGCGGGAGGCTGAGGCTGGAGGACCACAAGTTGGAGGCCGGCCTCAGCAACTTAGCAAAGCTCTAAGCGACTCAGTGAGACCCCGTCTCAAAATAAAAACTCAAAAGGGGCTGCGGGTATGGCTCAGAGGTTAAGCTCCCCTGGGTGCAGTGCCCAGGATGGAAGGAAAAGAAAACCATGGTCATTTTCAGGTAAAATGACCTCCCTGTGGCTATACAGAAGGCGGTTAATATATGCTGTCTGTATAGACCATTTGTATACAAATGGATAGAACTTTGTGCATATAGACCATCTTTCTGTCTAGGTCTGTGAATCTTTCTGCATTCTGCATGCACAGAGCTGCCCTTATGCACACATATATCGTGTCTGTGTGTACATTGTATATGCGCACGGACCTTTAGGTGTCTATCATATGCTCATGCACATTTACATCATATTTGCATATAATATCCATATGCAAATATACGCATGATATTCGCACATGGTATTTATATGTAAATATATGCATGATATTTGCATATAATGTTTATATGTAAATACATGCATGGTGTTTGCATATGATATTTATATGTACATGTATGTGTGATATTTGCATATGGTATTTATATGCAAATATATGCATGGTATTCGCATATAATATTTATATGTAAATATATGCATGCTGTTTGCATATGATATTTATATGTACATGTATGTATGATATTTGCATATGATATTTATATGCAAATATATGTATGGTATTTGCATAGACATTCATACATATATGTGATATTTGCATATGATAATCATATGCAAATATATGCCTGTTTGACCCTGCGAGTACCTTTTTATGTGCATTTGCATGAATGTCTGTATGGCCCGATACAAAGCATGTCTACCCTCAGGTATGCACCTTTACAACACGTGTGCACACATTTATATGTTTGTACCCTTTAATGTCACATGCATAGATCTCTTGATGTGACTTTAGGTATCCACAAATATCTTTATGCAAAGGTCTACATTTTCCCACGTGTGTACCCACATATGCGTATATCTAAAGAGGTGTCAAGAAATTACATATATATAGGGTTTTTTTTTTTTTATACTAGGGATGGAATCCCTAAGGGACAATTTATTGCCGCATCCCCAGCCCCTTTTCTACATTTTATTTAGAGACAGGGTCTCGTTCAGTGGCTGAGGGCCTCGCTAAATGGCTGAGGCTGGCTTTGAACTCACCAGCCTCCTGCCTCAGCCTCCAGAGCCGGGGGGAATGACAGGCGGGTGCCACCGTGCCTGGCCAGAAATAGATCTTTCTGTAGGTCTCTAGGTGAACTTCTAAGGCAAATTCTCTGCGTTTGGAAGGGGTCGGTCCACACAGACCCACTCAGGATCCTCGGAGGGGCTGTGCTTCTGATGCGGGTCATTCTGGCCCGGGGCTGCCGGTCCCTCGGAAGTCTCTCTGCAGTAGCAGCATGCACCCATAGTGGTTTCAATGTGGCAGATACAGCTGGGTGAAGCCGGGAGTCTCCACAGCTGGTCCTGGTGTGAGATGTATCACGTGGACGATGTCACTTTGGCGGGATCACCTTGGCCATCCTACCCGTCGGTCACCACTGCCCGTGAGCCAGGCTCGGCCTGCTGTCCCTAACTCCCTCGTTCTCTGTCTGACAGGAGGAGATGGCGGTGGTGGATACAGCGGTGGACATGGTGGCTACGGACACACAGACGGTGCGTCATGTGGGCGCTGGGCAGCGGAGACCCAGATGCTGGAATTTCTGGTTCCCCTTGGGTTCCGCCTGGGCCTGGTATCTGGGGTCCTGGGTGAGCTGGGCCGCCTCGGCTGAGGCCAGGGACTCAGCATCTGTCTGTGCTGGGGAGGACTGAGCCTGGGCTCCCGGGGGACAGGCTCTGCACCCACAGCTTTGTTTAATGGGGAGCGAGACTCTGATGCAGCGTCACCCAAAGGAGCCCACGCGGTGACATGGGAATTCCTTGGGTGGCTGGCCTCCAACTCGTGATCCTCCTGCCTCAGCCTCCCGAGCCGCTGGGATGACAGGCGTGCACCTGGCCAGAGCTCGGTTCTTGTAACTCTGGTCCCACGAGACTGGGAAGCTTGGGGCGTGAGAGAGACACGGTATTTGGGAGGGTATTTCTGCCTTTGGAGCTCTGCTTGCTAACGTCGCTCTCCACCCAAAGGGAGGCCCAAAGCAGACTTCATATGTCAATAGCCTGTGGCATTTCAATAATGCAAAAGGTGGGCCGTGTTATCAGTGGATGTAGGCACAACCCTGTGTGGGCAGGGCAGGCTCCTCCCAAGGCCTCTCTCTCCCCTGGGCTTGCAGCCGCCGTCTTCTCCCTGTGTCCTCCCGGGGCCGTCCCTCTGTGTGCGTCTGTGTCCTCATCTCCTCCTCTACAAGGACCCCAGTCCTGCTGGACAGGGCCACCCTGGGGACCTCACTGCACCTCCATCCCCTCTGCAAAGACCTGTCTCTCCACACAGCACGTCCCAAGGTCCTGGGGCCAGGTGTGGGAACAGGATCTCTGCAGAGGTGGTCAGTGGAGGGTCCTGAGATGGGCTCCTCCTGGGTCAGGGGGCCCTCAGGCCATGGCCGTGTCCTCCCCAGAGACAGAGGAGGGGACACAGACACAGAGGAGGAGCCCCGTGGAGACGGAGGCAGAGACTGCAGTGAGGGGCCACCCGCCCAGGGCCACCTGGAGCCCAGGAGCTGGAGAGGCAGGAGGAGCCCCCTGGAGCCCTGGAGGGAGCTCAGCCGGGGACCCGGGTCCAGCCTCCGCCCTCTGGGGCTGCAGGAGCCGTGAGCTCTGGCGCTGTCCTGCCCGTGTGTGTCCTAACCTGGCCGGGAGCCCTCGGGGACTGGCCCTGTGACTGGTCCAGTGGCCTTTGGAGCCTCCCTCACAGGGAACAGGCCCGGGAGCCGCCTGGACGGGCCTCCGCTGCTGTTCACTTACCGGGGTCCTGGCCGGTGGCTCCTCACCGCTGCCGGGGCTGTCTGTGTCCTCCGGAAGAGGGAGAGGGTCTCAGGTCCTGGAGGCCCCGGGTGCCCGGGAGCCAGTCCCTGGGGGGCTTGGGCAGGTCTGGGCTCGGGTGTGGGGCCTGCGCCCTGCGGTTCCCCGGGTCCAGTCCGGCGTCTCACGGGTCCTTCTGTCCTGCAGGCAGAGGGGGTTACAGACCCAAACCTCGTTATGGAAATTCCTATGGTAAAGGAAGGGGCGCACTGGGCGACGCTGTCCTCGCGCCCCACTAACCCCCGGCCTGGCATGGGAGGGGGTCTGCCTGTCCCCCCCGCGGGGCCACTAACGCACCCAGGTCTGCGATCCCTGCGCTCACGCACCTCGATGCTCGGGAGCTGTTTTGCACGCGGCCTTAACATCTTGAGGGGAGCTTTTGCGGCCCTCGGGTGCACGTGTGTGTGCACCTGTGAGCACGCTTTGCGCTCACACGCGTGTATTTGGGCACGCGAATGTGCTTGTGCAGGATGTGCATGATTGCGCGCATGCACGCAGGTGCATGTGCATGCACTCTGTTCTATCTTGTGCTCGATGTGCACGTGAATTGCACACGTGTGTTCTTGCGTGCGCGTGTGTGTGACCGTGGAGCTGAGGGGTGCGCACGTGTGCAGTCGTCTTACCATGGTGCGTGCGTGTAGGTGTGTGAGCGCGTGTGCCTGCGTGTGTTTTCTGTGCATACGGAGGTGTGTGGATACACATGTCTGCACACTCTTGACGGAGTGTGTAAGGGCTGTTCTGCCCTCGGGGGTGCAGCGGGCACGGATGTGTGCACCCGTGTGTGGATGGGCACACGCGTTGCTGTGTGTCTGCGTGTGTCACGTACCGTGGTGGGTGTGCGTGCACACTGGTGTAGCTCGCTGCGTGTGTGTGTGCCTGCGCTGTGTGTCGCACACCCGAGTGACCCTGCCCACCCCGAAGTCCCTGCGCCTGCCCTCTGCCCGGCCACCTGGCCCCCGTGGCCCGTGCGCTCCGCTTGCGAGCGCGATGCAAACCCTCGGCAGCCCCGCGCCTGCGCCCTGAGCCTCTCAGACGTGCGCGGGCGGAGCTGAGCGCGTGACCGTGTCCTGTTCTGTTTGCAGGTGGAGACGGACAGTCCACCTACGGCAACCCACAAGGTGAGCCCGCCACGTCTCCTCGGACCCGGGTGGGCGGGCGCGGTGTAGACGGGCGCTGTGCCCACCCCGGTGGCCGTCCCCTGTCCCCCCTGACTGCACTTTTCACGTGCCCCGTCCACAGGCTGCGCCACCCACGGGCATTCACAGGGAGCAGCGGTGGGGACAGCCCGGGGCTGTCGCGCCTTGCAGCCCGGGCTTGGCCCGAGGGTCCTCATGGCCCCTGTGCAGGGGACAGTCAGTCAGCACCCGGGACAGACAGCTGCGGGTCAGGGGAGGGGAGGGTCGTTCTGCCCCAGCTAAGCCCTCAAATGCCCCATCGGCCATCTCAGGGCACAGGACAGAGGACGCTGCGCCCAAAGGGCCAACTAGCAGGGGGCAGGGTCCCCGCCCTCCCAGGGACCTGGTCCCAGCCAGCTTGAGCGCAGACCCAGGATGATCGCGACCCGCGCGCCCAGCCCCGAGGCTGTCCCGTCCACTACGGGAGAGGACGGGGGGACCGGCCATGCCCAGCGGCCACGGCGTCGGCGTGGACTGGGAAGCAGGTGCCTGGGTGTGGCATCTCAGGAGAACCCCTTGATTCCTTATCATAGCCCCGCCGTCTCGGCCATCTCTGTCCCCTGACCCTGGGAATCCGGTGTGGACACCTCGTGTCCCTCAAATCAGAGAGAGCCGAGAAGGGCAGAGAGAAGGGCAGAGAAGCCCCTGCAGCCCAGGCTGACCCCCTGGGGTCCTGTGACTCATGGGAAAGAGGGAGCCCACACGGGGTGGGTGGGTGGGTGGGGGCCACTTGGTAGCAATGACCGCACCGGAACGACGTCTAAGGGGCGTAGAGAGGAAAGCAGTGAGTATCAGTCAGCTGCGCTGTGTAACAAAAGAACCCCTCCCAACTGTTTGCTACTATCTCAGTATTTGATGGTGGTGGTTTAAGGCCCACCCGGCCTCCCTGCTGCGTGGTGCTCGGGTGGAGGCTGCTCGCCCTCTTGGTTGGGAGGCCGAGTCTCCCCGTAGACCTGGGGCTGCAGCTGAGGCCTCCCGTCTCTGCCTCCGCTGGGATCTCACGTCCCTCGGGGGTGAGGCTCGTTCCCATGGCCGCCAACAGGGCAGGGCGCCGAAGAGAGAAGCCACACCCGGCTGAGGACCAGCCCAGCCTCCCTTCTGCCAAAGCCCAGCCTCCCGGGAGGCCCACCCAGAGCCCACCCCCGGAGCAGGAATGCAGCCCTGCCGCCCTGCACAGGGGTGTGGACCTGGGCAGGCGAGGGAGGGAGGGAGGCCGGTCCCTCTGGGGAGGCCCGAGAGGCAAGGTAAACAGATGGTGAGGTGACAGTCTTCCAGCCCACACGGGACATCCATGTCCGTCACCTCCCGCACCCAGACCTGGGCTGGGCTGTCGGAGCCCGTCTGCAGGGACATCGCTGGTGACTCCAAATGCAAACTAGGCTTCCCCTTCTTCTCATCGATCGATGTATCTATTGATCAGTCGATCAATCAATCAATCAATATATGTACCTACCTACACAGCTAGACAGTGACAAGTGTCGATAAATACAAATACAGTGACATAGTGACATATACGCACCTTTCCTCTTCCTGTACACACATACATATGGCTGCGTATGTATACAGAGGTCCCCAACCTCGGTTCTCGGTGCGTGGACACTTTGTAGGAAGGGAGGACGTCTATATTTGGAGGGTGTTTCTGTTTCAGGGCACGAGAGAATCAGCCTGGTTTTGGAAACAACTCCTAGCAGGAATGTTCTAGTTTTTTTTTTTTTTTTTTTTTTTTTTTTAAAAAAAACTATACACACAGCGGGGCACCGAGGTGCACGCCTGCCATCCCAGCAGCTCGGGAGGCTGAGGTAGGAGGATCACGAGTTCAAAGTCAGCCTCCGCCAAAGCGATGATTATGTATACTTAATATATTTTACATATTATTTACTATAATTATGTGATTATTATATCTTATACACAACCTTAGGTAACATATATTTCATAGTATATTATGATATATATATATATCTCGTATGTAATAAGCTATGTAATCACATGTATTATATGATCATACATTATTTATGCATATTATATTTTACATGGTCAATTATCACATGTCACTCAGACAGTTCGCATATAATTCAATGCATGTGATGTGGATGCGATCACATCATTACACACACATATACATATACACAATTTCTCTTATGCGACACTTTTCTGCCCTGTCCCTCCATGTCTGTGGGTTCTACAGCCACAGATGGAGCCCACCAAGCACGGATTGAAAATTGTCCTTTAGCTGGGTCACCAGTGTCCCCACGGCTTCCAGCCACCCTAAGTCACCTAGAGGTGGTTTCAAGTGCCCTGGAGGACAGGGGTCCCTTCTGAGCAGACCCCGGGCTGGGTTGTAAAGGAACTGTGCTGAGCATCCGGGGCTTCGGCAGCCCCGATAGCGTGCCGAGGCACAGCCCTGCGGCTGAACCGGAGCCTGTCCATCAAGGGCTGCAGACCCCGGAGCGCAGCGTGCAGAGCGCGGCCCTGGGTGTCTGTCCCCTGAAGGACGCGGTTCGCCAGGCGCCTCTCCAGGCCCTTCTCCGAGCCGCCCATTTTAGCCGCGGTTCTGCTCACCAATATTTTTCTCCTCAGGCAGACTTTCTTTGTCCACCCTGCAGGCAACACGGTGGCCAGAATCGTGTCCCCGATCGTGTCTGTGGTGGTGGTGGCCTTGGTGGGGGCCGGGGTCAGCTACTTCAAGTCCAACCAGAGGAGGAATTGCTTTCGGGCCAGTGGTAAGTTCCTTCTCTTGTCCCTCTCGTGGAACGGGCTGCTTTAAGCCGGCAAGCGAAGGCTTCCTGGTGGCCGCTTTTTACAGACTGCAAGGGCTTAGCCCCTTGGGGACCCAGGGAGCCATAGACACCCTCCAACGGCAGGACCCAGAACCGGGGGAGGATGGGAGACCACCCAGGTGGAGGTCTGCCCGGGCCTCCGCGGGCGGCCTCCCTCCGGAGGGAGTTTGGGATGGTCTCCAAAACCTGGCCTCGCGCGCCCTCTGCTGGCCGAGACGCGGTACTGACAGTCCCTGAGCCACTCCGGGAGCCCCTGTCTCTCAGGCTGGGGACAGGGGCTCAGGGGGTCTGAGTGCCCCCGAGGTCAATCCCCGGTACTAAAAAAGTAAGAAAAAAAAAGAAGAAAATAATTACCCTCCGCGCTTCAGATCCGATGAGGCCGCATTAAAAAAAAAAAAAAAAGAGGCTCACACAAATACCAGTTATAACTCAAAAAGCTTTCGCGGAAATCCTCCCCAAATGCATTTGGGATGAGGGATGCAGCTTCCTCCCCGGCTCCGACCTGAGACCTTTGGCCCCTTCCCTTCCAGATCCAGAGACGGTGTGAAGCTGCCCAGGTCTTCCCGAGGTCCCCACAAGGACCCCACGACGCCGGGGACCGTCCCACGGAAAAGCTCCTTTTCTATTTCAGTGCATTCCCACCTGCGGAAGGAGGCCAGCTGCCTCCAGAAGGATTCTCTACCTGTGGCCTCCACCCCGCAGCTGCTGCCTTCACGGGGCGGAGGCGGGGGGCCTCCACGGAGGCTGAGCCCGGCTGCGGAGGCCAGGGAGCAGAGGGGTCTCGGGGACAGAGGCTGCGGCCCTCATTACTGACACTGCCCCTTCGCCCCCTGCAAGGGGCAGGAGGGATTTCCAGGGCCCTCCGTCCCCTGTCTGTTCCCTCCAAATGGAATTTGAGGTTTTAAAATCACCTCGTGGAAATGGGTCTTGCAAGACTTTTTTTTCTAGAAAATTCTTTTTTCCTTTTTTTATACTGGGAATGCAATCCAGGGGTGCTTTACCACTGAGCTATGTTGCCAGCCTTTTTTTTTTTTTAAAAAAAAGTGTTGTTTTAAAATTTTGAGGCAGAGTCTTGTTAAATTGCTTAGGGCCTCACTGAGTGGTGGAGGCTGGCCTCCAACTTGCCAGCCTCCTGCCTCAGCCTCCGCCCTTGGTTTGTACCTTTGTCTATTCACGGAGGGGAAACCTCCTAGATGCTTCAACATCTAAAGAGGGTCTGAGCCATTCGCTCTATTTTTAGGGACACTTTGAGGGACAGGGCGCGAAAAAAATGGCCTTGGGATCCAGTCTGATTCAGGAGAGGTTTGTAATGACGTAAGTTTTTACACTTTGCCCCAAATATCAGAACCAAAGATTCTGGAGGTCATGGCAGGCTGGAACTCATACAGAGGACCCCCCCCAAGTCCCTGGGGTTCACCTTGTCACCTTGGCTGCAGGTCTCCAGAGAGGGGTGAAATAGCCTCGATTTGAAAAAGGACCCAAAACTTGTAACCCTCGTGTCTCAGAATCACGTTCCTCATTTTTCTCTTTTATTTTTGGTACCAGGGATTGAACTTGGGGTCCCTCGACCCCTGAGCCCCGTCCCCAGCCCTATTTTGCATTTTATTGAGAGACAGGGTCTCCCTGAATTGCTTAGGGCCTCCCTTTGGTGGAGGCTGGCTTTGAACTAGTGATCCTCCTGCCTTAGCCTCCCCAACAGTTGGGATGACAGGCGTGGGCCACCCAAGAGTCTCAGGGAGACCCTGTCTCTCAATAAAATACAAAATAGGGCTGGGGACGGGCCTCAGGGGTCAAGAGCCCCTGAGTTCAATCCCTGGTACCAAAAAAACAACCACCCTGAGATTCCTACCCGCACACCGAGGTGGAATCTAAACACTTTTGATGGATGTCTGCCCATTCCCATGACTGTCCTAAACCACTTTTAATTCCTTCACATAACGGTGGTCGCTGGGGGTGGCCCAGGGACAGGGCGGGCACTTTGCAGGCACCGGGCCCTGAGTGTGAACCTCAGCACGTCCTCCAACTCTCCAATCGACAAATAAACAAATGCCAAAGGAAACTCTTGGCTTTGACGGTTGCCCTGTGTTAAGTTTCATCTTCATGAGTCCCTTTCTGGGTTGAGGATCAAGGACTTAGGAACATATAAAATCGGGTCAGACCGTGACAAGATCAAACCCCGCCCCAGGACCAGAGGGTGACGATATTGGGGTATATGTTAGATCGCCGTGACTGTGACAAAACACCCGAGGTAAGTCAACTTGTCAGAAGGATTTCTTAGGGACTCACTGTTTCAGGGGCTCAATCTGGGGTTGGGGGGTTTGAGTGAGCTTTTTCATCACTGTCACCAAAAGACCTGAAACAAAACAGGTTAGAGGAGGAAGAGTTTGTCTGGGGCTCCTGGTGTCCGAGGTCCAGTCCCTGGTGGCTGACTCCATGGCTTTGGCCCAAGGGGAGAAGAACAAGATGGCGGCAGGGCCTGGAGGAGGAGAGCAGCTCAGGACCGGGCACCAGGAAGCAGTGAAGGAAGAGGAGGAGGAGGACAAGGAGGTTTCTTGAAGCTGTGCAAACTTTTATAAGTTTCACAACCTCTCTGAGTTTTAATTACCCCATTCCAAAAAAAAAAAAAAAAAGATAAATAAACACGTTGGGAATTTCTTAGAAATGGCTGGAAACTCTACACCATGAAATCAAAACCGCAGAAGAAAACTACAGCGCTGGAGAGTAGAGAATCCAGGCTGTTTGGCCCAGTTTTTCCTTCTCAATAGTTTTAAATCCGCGAAACTTGACCAATGGGGCCTGGTTCCTGGGCTGACGGAGGAACTACATTTCCCAGAATCCCCTGCAGTCAGGCATGATCATGTGACTCGGTCTGGCCAATGGCAAGCCACCTCCATTTTTTGAACCCTAAAAACTCTGATAAAATCCTAAAAATCGTGTAAAGATTTCTCAAAACATGATACTAAACACAATAAAAATTATTAAAATAATAACATTTTAAAATAATTTTTAAATTATTAAGATTATATATCTGAAGAATTATTTTAAATTATTAAAATACAATTTCTTTTTAACTGGTGTGTATTAATTAAGCAGAACAGCGGGTTTCACTGTGGGCTACGCATACAACATGATTTGCTCAAAATTACAACCCAGTTCTTCCCTTCCCTCCTCTTCCTGGTCCACGCTGATGGGTAAAAGTCACTCAGTGTGATGATCTCTAGTTCCACCCATTTTCCTGCAAATGTCATATGCCATTCTTCTTCATGGCTGAGTAATATTCCATTGTGCATATATACACCACATTTTCTTTATCCATTCATCCACTGATGGATCCCCAGGCTGGCTCCATAGTTTGGCTGCTGTGAACTGGGCTGCTTTGAACCTGGGTGTGCGTGGATCATTGCAGCGAGGTGATAGGGAGGAGTGGTCCAGCTGGGTCATCTAATTTACAGCCCCCACCAACGGTGTAAAGTGTTCTTTTCTCGCCCCACACTCTCCGCCCTTCATTATTATAGATGTTCTTGACGAGCACCATTCTGACCCGCGTGAGAGGAGGTTTTTCAGCGTGGATTTAATTCGAATTTCCACCACTCTTTTCCCCACTCTTTTCCCTACATTCATGGGCAGCCTGCGGTCTCTCTGAGCTTGTCAATCAGAGAACACACCAGGTATACCCCCCCCCCCAGACGAGCATTGGACATCCCAAAGAGGGAGAATTGGATCTTCATTTTTTGAAAAAACGTTTATCATCGAGATACCCAATACTCATTAAAGCACGCTGTATTCTGCTTGTTTGCAGAAATAAACCTTTTTCATGCCGAAGACCAATCCAGTTCACGATTTGGCCCAGGAAAACAGCAAGAAAAAAAAAAAGTTCAGGGTTTTTGATGGCCGGCACCTGACATCCCAGCGGCTGTGGAGGCTGAGGCAGGAGGATCGCGAGTTCAAAGCCAGCCTCAGCCAAAGCGAGGCCCTAAGCAACTCAGGGAGACCGTGTCCCTAAATAAAATACAAAATAGGGCTGGGGACGGGGCTCAGGGGGGTTTAATCCTCAGGGAAAAAAATTTAAAGATCAACAATAGCTAGAAACAACTTTTATGGGCAGATGAACGATTGATACAAAGTGGCGACTCTGACACACAGAAATTTGCATATTTGTCACAAACACTTACTCTTCTTTTTTTTTTTTTCTAAATTCTTCCGGGTGGCAAACTCATACTGTCAATCAAATAGGTGGTCCCTTTTTGTAAAATGGCTTTTCCATTTGTCATCTGTGTTCTCGGCTTGCATTTGATGTGAGATCAGGGTCCCCGGGATTCTCCAGTGACGTCATCATCCCCGAGGTGAGGACATCTTGAGGACATGTCTCCAGGGGCACCTGCCCTTTCACCCAGGAGCGAAGGGGCTGCCTGTCCCCTGCTGACTGGGCACAGTATCATTTCGAAAGAGGCTTTTGCTCTGCTTGGAGAGGAAACGGGACCCAAGAGGGACGAGAGCGAGTGTGGGGCAGGGGATGGCAGCACATGGACAGAAGCTTGTGTTGCAGACGCAGCGCCTCCAACCTCTGTCCAGTTTCCCGCCTTCCGTTTCCCTCCCGGGCTGACCTTCAGTGAGATGGACATGTCCAGCTTCCATGTTCCCAGCACAAAGACACCTGAAGTCAAAGTCCAAGGAGCTCTGGGGGGTCGGGTGAGTGGAGAGACCGGCTGGGCCTGGCAGAGGGATCCAGCCAGGTGGCCTCCCACCCAGAGGCCTCTCCAGCCTCTGGGCACTGTTTCCCCATAGCCCCGAGGGGTGTGGCTGGTGTGGTGTCACCTCTAGGGGTTTTGGCCGTGTCTGGAGAAGGTTCTGGATCTGACAATTGGGAGGGGCCTCTGCTCCCAGTGTCTGGTGTGTAGAGCTCAGAGAGGCTGCTCCACTCCGGGTGCATGCACAGGATTCAGGCCCACACCTACCTGCACCCCTCCTAGGCCTGCCTACGAAGGGCCCTTCACCTGAACCGTCAACCTGGTCCCCGCAGGAACCCGAGGCTTCAAGGACATATGGTGAGGGGCCACCTGGCCCCGTGGGCTTCTGCCTGTCCCCCAAGTGGATGCAATAAGGTGCTTGGTCCGGCTATGCGCTGTCCCTGGAGCCGGCCAGGCGCACTGGCCTACAGGAGGGCCTGCCTCTTGGGTCTTGTGACCCGGGTTGAAATACACTGTCACTCAAGGGACCCTTCCTGGGCCACTGGCCTCTGGATCCTTTCTCTAGCCCAGCTCTCCTGTCCAGGTGCGCATGCGCACACCCATCCATCCATCCACCCATTCATTCATTCAACTCAGCTGCTCATTCATTCAGTGAAACCTACTCCAGCACTCATTCAGCGCACTGGTCCAGGTGCGCATGCGCTCATTCATTCATTCATTCATTCACCTGTTCATTCTGGCACGGACTCATTCATTCCACTCACCATCTACTTAGTCAACTTAG